>NC_000067.6:146104970-146262470 GCF_000001635.26 Mus musculus | reverse complement strand
CATCCACTTCTATGTTTGCTAGGCCCAGGCATACTCTGACAAGAGACAGCTATATCAGGGTCCTTTCAGCATAATCTTGCTAGTGTATGCAATGGTGTCAGCATTTGGAAGCTGATTATGGGATGGATCCCCGGATATGGCAGTCTCTACATGGTCCATCTTTTTATCTCAGCTCCAAACTTTGTCTTTGTACCTCCTTCCAAGGGTGTTTTGTTCCCACTTCTAAGGAGGGGCATAGTGTCCACACTTCAGTCTTCATTTTTCTTGAGTCATATGAAAGAATCTTAATTCATCAATGCAACTCTTTTCTCTGAATAGCTCATCTAATAATTCTATAATACTTATATAATCTTAATTATTTAAATATATCATATTACTTTAGATTTATATATATATATGCACACACACACACACACACACACTTTGTATTTACAAATAGTTTTCTGATATTCTAAGAGCATATTCACTGGTCTAGGATGGTTGTCCTCTCATTGAGTACACATTAACAGAATTCTACTAAAACTTTTTATTCACTCCAGAAATTTTAATCCACATATAAACAACTATCAGATATTTATCACACTGCAGATGATATTTTGAATCCCATTTAAAAGTTCCTTTAAGGTAAATGCTTAGTTATTATAGATTATATATATATATATATATATATATATATATATATATATATATATTCCATCTCCCAAACTTCAGCAACTAAAATAAGTAGTGGTTATGATTTCTGTTTGATTAACATTTTTCCAACTAAGTATTATGATGAATCTTTAATATATACCTATGTGTAATAATGGTTATTTGCTTATGAATATAATTCTTGACTACAAAGTAACCATATTTAAGAATTTTTAGTACTTTATTATGTATTCACATTTCTTAAGTACCTTTTCTTTACATATATTTTGCACATTTTGTAAGTACTATTTTCTACTTCAAATATTAAATATTTGCTTAGAATTGACATATATTTCTTCTGTGTCTCATTTTATCATTTTATTATTTTTTATTTATTACTTATCATTTGTTGGAAAGATAAACTAAAATGAATCATATGCTATATTTTGTGTGCCTACGTGTTTCTATACCTGAAGAAACAGTTTCCTGTGGTGATATCATAAATACATTATATTTTGTGGGATCAACCACTGGATCACATTTAACTTATACTGCCATTCTCCTAGGACTCATTGACTACTACTATTTCATTAGTTAGTGGTAGTTACTCATGAAATCAAAGCCTTTCCAAACATATTATCATGTTGACTGGGTTGATCTTATACAGGTCTTCTGCAGGCAACCACAGCTGCTATAAGTTTATGGTCTGGTCAGTTCTATCATATTCAGAAGTCACTGTTTTACATTACATCCAAGTCTCTAGTTCTTAGAATGTTTCTTTCCCTTTCTTTAGCATATTACATGATCCTTGATGGGAGGAGGTATTCCATAGATGTTCCCTTCTGTAGCTAATCACTGAGAAGACACTTATTCTCTAGAAAGATCAGTTTTGAATTTCTTCATTAATCACTGTCGTAGGTTTCTTAAAAAGCTTCCTTCATAAAACCTGAGAACTGATTAATTTCTAAGTTTACAGAAAAGTATATAGAGGGAAGTTTGATATCATGACCTTTTAGCAAAATAACAGTTCGTGAATTCCCCAGCCATGAATATGTGGGCAAATATTCAGTGCCAGACATATATTCATTCCTTTAAATTCAGTCAACTTACAGTTTTGGTTACCCCAACAGCACTGATGCTACTGTTCTATCCCTGGCCATATTTTTATAGGCTGCCCATTAATGTAACTCAATGTCCAAAACTGGGTAGAATGCTGATGACTTTCTCTCAGCAGCCTGCTAGAACCATCTGGTACTATGGAAACTAGCCAGCAGGGTGATAATTTCTTGATTGCTTTTAGAGATTTGTAACTCAAAGTAGGCATGTGTGTCATAGAAAGCATATCTGTCTAAAATCTGGTAGTGTTAACTTGTTTTGTCTACCCTCAAGTGTCTAGCCACAAAGATAGGAATAGCCAAGACATTTTGCCATCATACTTTGCAATGCCTTCTCCTAGACCCCACAATAAGCACATGTGTGTCTCTGTGTCCTAAACTATCAGTTGCCATGACCTAAAATGACAATAGGTGTTGCACATATAATACTCATAGTGTATTCATCCCCACTTAGACCAAATAACCAAGTTCAATTCACAGAACTGAATTGCTCTTCAACCAATATTGACTTCTTCAGCCCCCTTGAATAAGGAGACATGATAGTATAATCAGCCGGACCACAGTCTGACTAATTATTCTTTTTTAAAGAATTTTATTAGATTTTTTTCTTTATTTACATTTCAAATGTTATCCCCTTTTCTGGTTTCCCCTCCAAAAGTCCCCATCCTCTTCCCCTGATCACCAACCCACCCACTCCTGCTTCCTGGCCCTTGCATTTCCCTACACTGGGGCATAGAGCCTTCACAGGACCAAGGGCCTCTCCTCCCGTTGATGACTGACTAGGCAATTCTCTGCTCCATATGCAGCTGGAGCCATGAGGTCCACCCTGTGTACTCTTCGGTTGGTGGTTTAGTCCCTGGGAGCTCTGGGAGATACTGGTTAGTTCAAAAAACTCAAGAAGTTAGACTCCAGAGAACTCTAAGTATTCTTAATGGTAGAAGCCTCTCACTCCTTTTCCTAAACAGTCCTCTGTGTTCCCCTGGGGCTGAAGTCACGATTGGTTGATCTTTAAAAATAGCTTTGTTAATTCAGACCATTTCCTGAATTTTTATACTTCCTTTTGCTCTCCTCAAGACAAGAAGTTGCCGTTGATATTTGGTATCCCCAGAGGCTGAGTCCATTAGTGAAAAATATAAAAGAAATGAATGACCCCAATTCCATTCTATTTGCTTGGTTTTGGTTTGATTGTATTATTCTTTTTAATTTATAGTGTAAAATAGTTACCTTGCAATAATCCTCCCAGTCCTTCCTAGGTCCACATACTCTTCTTCTCCTACCCTCTTAGGAAAGCCCGACTCTCAGTAGTTGTCTTTCTATTCTGACTTTTACAACTCACCTCATTACCTGATGTTACTTGAATGTTCACAGTATAGGGGTTGTTTTATTTATATCTGTATCAATTGAGAAAAATAACACATTATCTATCCTCATTTTCAACAGTTGTAACTTTCTATTACAATATCTGTCTACTTAAAAAAATTGATGAGGGATGAAAGCTATGCTTGTCTATTAATATAAAATGTATATTTTGAATATAATTAGAGATTATATTTGTTTAGTAAAATGTTGGTAGCAGATTCTCAAAAACCACTGATATTCTGATAAATTTACAGTCCCAGGAATGTTTTCCCTCTTATTCAGCAGGCATTTAATACAATTAGGTTATCTCAAGGTATGAATGCCATGCTGGAAACTATGTTCATATTCATCATTGTTGTGTTTTGTTTGTGTGTGTGTGTGTGTGTGTATGTGTGTGTGTATTACAAATATGTAGGACTAATGATTTGTTTTCTCTATTGGGAACTTGCATGGCTCCTTACAAAACTATGTGGCCCATTCTTCTATGAGGAGGTTTCCAGGTCAAAGCTATGTTGATTCACCTAAATCCTGTGTCTGAAGTATGTAATATCCTCAGGAAAAAGGTTATTGTAATTTCAATGAGAATGACTTCTATAGGATTTATATGTGAAAGCTTCAGTTGCATTTGGTGGAGCAATTTGGAAAGAATTAGGTATAGACTTGTTGGAGGAAGTATATCACTGGGGTGAGCTTTAAGATTTCAAAAACCTGAAGTATACCCAGTCAGCTATTTTTCTGCCTAGGGCTGGGGTTTCAGAGCCATACCTGCCTGCTACTGCAACACTGGTCATGGATCTACTACCCTCCAGGACAGTAAGTTTTGTTACAACTTGCTGTGGTCATCATAACTTTTCACAAAACAATATACAAACAACTAAGACAACAGTCTCACCATTTTCTGAAAGATAGCAGTTTTATTTTGAAATAGATAGATAAGATAAAATGTTTGATTAAGTAATGGTTATATATATTCATTGTTATCAGAAAATTAATGTCTCAATTGTAATTTATTTTGTGCTTAAGAGATGTGTGGAAGTTCTAGTAGAAGTGCAGCTACTTTTTTTTTTAATGGTTTTTTCGAGACAGGGTTTCTCTGTGTAGACCTGGCTGTCCTGGAATTCATTTTGTAGACCAGGCTGGCCTCGAACTCAGAAATCCACCTGCCTCTGCCTCCCGAGTGCTGGGATTAAAGGCGTGCACCACCACACCCGGCTCTCCTTTTTCAACCATCACTGAAAACCAATTCTTTATTTGAGAAATAATTTCCCGTCAACAGAGAGAGAAGTGGTAGCATCTTTTGAGATAGGAAGTGGAACAATATGGAAGGCTCAGCAGATTTTTGTAATGAAATGATGATAGACTTTATCATTATGTCACACATAAACCACATCTTATTAATATCTTTACAGGGCAAGATTTAAGATAAATTTCATATATTGTTGCTTATTTACAGAATTTACAGGAAAACTTTTGGGTTTTGTCAGTCATTTAAAATGTTTATTTCTGTAAAAATGAAGCAAGAAATTCATATAAATATAAAATGTATAGTTTTTAGTAAGTATGTAATAAATTTTCCTGTGTCAAATCATGAAATTTAAATTATCCACCTTAGACCTAAGAAACCCATTACTCATTAAATATCACATATATTTCCTTTTTAATTTTAAAAAACTAGATCAAATTGTCTTAAAATCAAAGGAGCATTTATCACATTACATTTGTATATATTCCTACCTTATTATTATTATTGCCTCTATTAAAGAAGACATACTTTGCATATATTTACAACAGTAAATATAAGTATTTAAATTCAGAATAGAAGGGAGAGTTTCAAATTTTCAGTCTCAATCAAAAACAGTTCAAAGAAGAAAGATGTCAATCTTTCCAATTGTTTGATTTCTGCATTGAGGTTTTAGCACTTTAGGAACTATTCATTGTTAGCATGAAGTCAACTTGAACATCTTACTTTCCTTTCTTGGTTATTGAAAAAACTCAGCAGGAATTTTAAAGCTGCTTATGTTAGAATTAGATACCTCCCACTTTTTCCAGTCAGAAACTAATCACTGTACCAGAAACATAATTATTATTCAAAACAGGGTTTAAATTTTATGTTAATTCATGTTTTTCATACAAATATATTTTAATTTAGAAAGAGGAGGAGTTTTAAAACTTAATTGAAGTGTTTTATATTTCTAATAAAACTATCTTTACACCCCCAAGATAATTTTACTCCATAGAACGATAGTTAAGCCCGTTTCTGATTTGTGTAAATTTTGCATATTAAGATAAAAATAGTTCCAAAAAGGTTGCTGCTATTTAAAAGACCATGCATGTTGTGTTATCGTTGCTGTTGAATAGTCTGAATAGATAATACTTCTTTTTCTATTTAAGCAAAAGTTGCTATTTGAAGTGGTAAACATAAGATTATTTTCCAACTAATACTAAAATAAAATGCAATTCTATTTGCCAAAGGATAATCTAAACCATTAAAGTTCTTAATGGACTTTATTGTAGAAGTACTTAACACTTTAATCCTCAGAACAATTGTTTGAAAGGGAAGAGCAGAACAAGTTTAAAGAAGAGTTGTGATTTTCAGAAGAGCAGAACACATCTGACTATTTTTTATCTCATTGCTCCAGTTATCATCACAAAGTCACTGTCCTGCAAGGAGACAGAGGTTAGGAAAAAACAATGAGTGGATCACATCAAATTACTTCATGGTAAATTTGATAAAGAGTATAGAATGTCATATAGCAATCCTGGTTACTTTGTTCAAGTGGGACTTCTGCAATGGTCTCTATTTTGTTTTACTTCAGGGCTTGGGGACTCAAAGAAGGAATTTAAGACAAATCATTGTCCTTTGGGAACAGGAGGAATGCTCTTTAATGCTGGCAAACATGCAACATGAAGATCAGACCAAGCCAAGTCTTTAGTTTACAATTATAAATTGGGAGATAAATATACATTTTCTGATTTGTTTGAAACACTTTTATTGATGCATATTAACTGAAACAAAGATTTCCAAGCATATTTCTTAGATCACTCCTGTCAGATATTTCTGCTATAGTGACCTAAAACACTCATCTTCTCTCTCCAATTCCAACCTGTCAAATGAGGAAAATATTTTTAAAAACTTTAAGAAATATGTCTTAGCTTCACTATTGTTTTTCCTTTGAAGGCCATTAACTTCGGTTTGTTCCACTGTATACCAAATAGAATTTGTTTACAGTAGATAAGTTTGCCTTCCTGTCTTGGAGACATAGGATGAGCCGGGTATCATTTGCCTGTACGATCCAAGATTCAAAGATTCACAAAGGAATTTAAGACTGCTTTTGATTCTATTACTGTTTTTTTTTTCCTCTCATGATAAAATAAGGAATAGAAAAAATTTATACATTAGTTGTGTAGTCAGCTCATCTGCTGCAAATGAGTATCATAGAAGGAGTGGCTCAAAGAGTTATTTCCATAGTGTTGAATGGTAGACTGTCAGCTATCATACAAGCATGGTGGAGTTCTTCACTGAAACTTAATTCCTGGTTTGCAGATAGATGGTATATTATCCGGTTATATAAGCCTGCTAGAGTATACAAAAGATAAAAACTCCTTCATATTCTGTGCCATCTAGTACTAATCCCACAGTGTGTGTTCTATTGTCATAACTTAGTTATTTGCAAAAGGTTCCATCCTCAGTCACATTGGGAAACAAAATTTCAACATAAGATTATTTTTTCTTTTAGCAAGGAGTGTTAGGGGACCCAACCATTCCATCCAGAAGATAAGTTTTAACCTATTTATTTTTAACTAAATAATTTACTACTCAGTAGGTTATCTTCAGATAGTCCATTTTCAGTTATAAGCATTTTTTTTTCTGTTTCAGTAGTTGCAAGATCAAGAAAGGCAGCTTAGTTTTGAACATGGCTGAGTTCACTCTTTGTGGATTTTGTGTCATTCCACATTTGAGAAGAATAAATTCCTAGCTCAAATAATTGGGTCTACAGCTAAATCATCATATGTTCATTTATTAGCTTTCATTTCATGTAAAGTTGTATCAATATATGAGCAAGATGGAGCAAGAATAAGAATTTCCCTCTCCATATTTTAACCAAATAAATCAAAGTGCAAATAAATACTTCATACACACACACACACACACACACACACACACACACACACACACTATGGTATTCTTTCTTAAGTGAAGTTGAAAGACTCACAATGTGAGGACTCTCCCATGTTCCTCTCCCACGTTCTGACTCAGGAGAGGCAAAACCCCAAATCACTCACAAGAAATGGTCTTGATGCAAACTTCAAAAGGAATTTTTATTCCAGACACTCTCTGGGGACCACAGCCATACACCACTGGCAGGAGTGGAGGACCACAGACCATGAGTGTCGAATTGGGACAGCTTTTATGGTGTTACAACAAAGCCCACGCTTCGCAAACCAATCATGTCATAGCATCAGGAGCCCTCGCAGTGCGGGTCAATCGATTTGTACCACTCAGTGATTCATTTTATTTAATTTTTATTGGATATATTCTTCATTCACATTTCAAATGCCATCTCAAAAGCCCTCTATACCCCCCATCTCTGCCCTGCTATTCTACCCACTCACTCACATGTTTAGGCCCTGGCTTTCTCCTGTACTGGGGCATATAAAGTTTGCTAGATCAAGGGTCCTCTCTTCCCAATGATGGCCAACTAGGCCATCTTCTGCTACATTAAAGCTAGAGACATGAATTCTGGGGGTACTGATTAGTTCATATTGTTGTTCTACCTATAGGGTTGCAGACCCCTTCAGCTCTTGGGTACTTTCTCTAGCTTCTACATTGGGGGCCCTGTGTTCCATCCTATAGATGACTGTAAGCATCCACTTCTGTATTTGCCAGGCAATGGCAAAGCCTCACAGGAGACAGCTATATCAGGGTCCTTTCAGCAAAATCTTGCTGGTGTATGCAGTAGTGTCTGAGTTTGGTGGCTAATTATGGGAAGGACCCCCAGGTGGGGCAGTCTCTGGATGGTCCATCTTTTCGTCTTAGCTCCAAGCTTTGTCTCTGCAACTTCTTTCATGGATATTTTATTCCCTATTCTAGGGATGAATGAAGTATCCACATGTTGATCTTCCTTCTTGATTTTCTTGTGTTTTGGAAATTGTATCTTGGGTATTCTAGGTTTCTGGGCTAATATCCACTTATCAGTGAGTGCATATCAAGTGACTTCTTTTGTGATTGGTTTACCTCACTCAGGATGATATTCTCCAGATATATCCATTTGCCCAAGAATTTCATAAATTCATTGTTTTTAATAGCTGAGTAGTACTCCATTGTGTAAATGTACCACATTTTCTGTATCCATTCCTCTGTTGAGGGACATCTGTGTTCTTTCCAGATTCTGGCTATTATAAATAGGGCTGCTATGAACATAATGGAGCATGTGTCCTTATTACCAGTTGGAACATCTTCTGGGTATATGCCCAGGAGAGGTATTGCTGGATCTACTATGTTAGTACTATGTCCAGTTTTCTGAGGAACTGCCAGACTGATTTCCAGAGTGGTTATACAAGCTTGCAATCTCACCAGCAATGGAGGAATGTTCCTCTTTCTCCACATCCAGCATCTGCTGTCACATGAATTTTTGATCCTAGCCATTCTGACTGCTGTGAGGTAGTATCTCAGGGTTGTTTTGATTTGCATTTCCCTGATGATTAAGGATGTTGAAGATTTTTTCAAGTGCTTCTCAGCCCTTTGGTATTCCTCAGGTGAGAATTCTTTGTTTAACTCTGTAACCCATTTTTAATGGGGTTATTTGAATTTCTGGAGTTCAGCTTCTTGAGCTCTTTGTATATAGTAAATATTAGTACCCTATCAGATTTAGGGTTGGTAAAAATTCTTTCTCAATCTGTTGGTGGCCTTTTTGTCTTATTGACAGTATCTTTTGCCCTACAGAAGCTTTGCAATTTTATGCGGTCCCATTAATAGATTCTTGATCTTACAGCACAGGCCATTGCTGTTCTTTTTAGGAATTTTTTTTTCCCTGTGCCCATATCTTCGAGGATTTTCCCCACTTTCTCCTCTATAAATTTCAGAGTGTCTGGTTTTATGTGGAGGTCTTTGATCCACTTAGACTTGAGCTTTGTACAAGGAGATAAGAATGGATCAATTCGCATTCTTCTACATGATAACCGCCAGTTGTAGCAGAGCTATTTGTTGAAAATGCTGAGGGGGGCCAATCAGATTCCTATAGCCTGGGAGGTCCTCATTTGCATGGGTTCCTGGACAGGGTCTGCAAAATGCAGTTTCAGTGTGTAAGCTTTCCTTCTATGGTGCAAGCAGTTTACCAAAGCTAGATAAGCAGTTAGTCAACTCATTTCCTGTTCTCTTAGTAGGCCAGGATCACGTATTCACAGAAAGTGGGGCCCTGGAGCAGCAAGAAGTGTGGCCTTTTACCAATATTCTGGCAGGTAGCACGGTCTGGAGTTTGTGGTATTTAGGACTTCTTAGGAGGCTGGAGTTGGGGCTGTATTTTCTATCCTTTCAAAGTGATTATTCAGAATCACAAAGAGGGCTATGATGAAGATTGATATAGAAGTTATTCTATTTGGTTTCCATCTTATATAAAGTATTATAAATTTTGTAAATAATGTGAATTTTTTATTGAGACAGGTTTCTCTGTATAACCCTGGAGCTCATTTTGTAGACCAGGCTGGCCCCAGACTTAGAAATCTGCCTTCCTCTGCCTTGCAAGTGCTGGGATTAAAGGTGTGTGCCACCATCACCCGGCATAATTTGAATTTCTAAGAAGATTTATTTTTATTTGGAGCTATTACTTTGTACATTTGTCTAACCAAAGATAACTTTCCAAAAGTCACATCATTTCTTTGAAATATAATATCAACAGATGATGGTTCATGGCTCAATTAGCAAAATGCTAGTCATTCCATCAAGTGTCTCTGAATCTGTATCATTCTCATCCACATAAAAATCAAGATGGTTTAATCTATAGGAAATTGCAGATTAGCTACCCCTGTCCTTCACATACATCTAATCATATAAGAGCACATGGACATACATTTTAAACACATACACACACACACACACCAAACAACTCTTTCAAAATTTCAACAATGTGTTTGTTGCAAGGGATGGAGAATCATACTCCTAGTAGAAACCTTAGGATCAGCATGACATACTTTCTTTAAGTTGGTTCGAGAAATCCAAGATGTCCCACAAACTGCATAGTGTAGGTTATTCCTATCTCATACAGTTGTCCTCCAGAATGCTAGGGTAAGAATCTGTTGATGAGGATACTGTAAAATTTGGTCAATATTCTTAGGCAAGTCAATGCTCCATGCTGAAGGCCAACTTTCATGATCCCAGGCCACTTGGAAAGAAACCCTAAAGTGAAATAAATAAATAAATAAATAAATAAATAAATAAATAAATAAATGTAAGCTATTGTGACTAAATAAAGATGAAATGGCATAAGCAAAATCATCAAAACAAGAATTCAAAGGTCAACTAAGATAAAGAGTAAAGGAAAAACAAAATAGGATATCAGCTGCAGATTGTATATTTAACTTCAGCTGGTTAGATTTTCATGCTTATTACAAAATATCTAAGTTATCTTGCTTAAAATGCAGTATAGCCTTCATATATAACAGTTTTTAAAGTTTTAATACATGACTGTTTGGCTGTGATGTTTTGCCAGGCAGTCTATCGTGGTAGGAGTGTGTGATAGCAAAGTGGCAGTCCCTAGCAAGACATTTCAGACAGAAAATCTTCCCTTGTTCGCCTGTCCTTGATCCTTCTTAAGAAGGGACAATGTAAAAAAGTTTGGTGCCATTCTTAGCCATTACAGTAGCCAGATTCATGATCTAAATGAGATAGAGTTAGGTATCTTGATCTCCTATAGAAATATGCTTATGAAGTGTCCTTTCTCTCTCAGTGGGAGATAATTCACTCTCATTTCAACATACAAATTGAAATTCAAGATGTATTATGAAAAGAAAAAGATCACATAACAGTGATGTAGAAAAAAAATATCCTATGTTTCTATGAATTTGGCAACTATCAATAAGAAATATGATGTCCCATGGTTTAGACAGGAAATAGGAAGTGTGATATCTGGGAGGCAGAAATAATTCTGGGATAGTGCCAGGTGAAGGAGTTTCACCTAGGAAAATGTGACTTACGATATTAGAAAATTTTACACTATGAATGACGATGGGGTTTTAACTATAACTCCTGTAGTGGATAATAGCATTAAATAAAATTTTCACCAGCATACAGCAACTATCCCTATTATTATTATTTAGGATGCATTTCTTTGCTCACAAACATGATTAGGTGACTTGGACAAGAAATACAGATTTTGTTTTATTCATTCACTCTTTTTTTTCCCTAAGCTCCTTCATTTTATGTTCTTTGTATCAGCAATGCTTACTTCCACAACATCATCAGCATTGATTTTTCAATTGGTAAAAGACTATGTTTATGTTCACTGTTGTTGGTGAGAACGTAGTTGAGGGTGTATGAGAGTTTTCAAAGGTAGAATTGCAGGTACTTAATATCTAACTGTGCTGACCACAGACTTCACTGATTGCTATCCTGAAATCTGGCCTCTCCGATTAATACAGAAAAGAAAAGCAAGCACAAAAGTAAAGGTTCTTTGGAGGGACATTCTTTTAAATTTTTTGTTGGGCTCTTGTTTATTAAAAGTTTTTACACAGACTCAGTAATTCAATAATGTATTCAGATATGGAAATACAGATATTCCTAGCATTATTTATTATGATTTTTATTTTCCTGAGTAAGGGTAATACAAGAAAATTTAGAATATGGTATACTTGAGAATTTAGATTCACCTTGGGCTTTGGTACATTATATTATAAGTACTCAGTTTCCTCATTTGTAAACCTAGAATTCTAATAGTAATATCTAAATGATTAAATCATGGAAATTTATTGAGGAAATAAATTACTACATTGAATGATAGCATGCTCTAAGTCTGATACAAAATACTCAATGACAATAAACTGACAATATAATTGTTGGGCCTGCTAGTGCAATCATGAGACTAGGCATAAACCTAACATTATTCAAGTGTCCCTTCACTTGCTGTGCCATATGCAATAAGTACAAATCATGAAAAATGTGTAAGCTACAGAATCCTTGGGTCAGTTTATCCTGCCAAAACTCTCTATCATGGGGAAAAGAAAATATCCTGAATTTTTAAAAGCAGCATCATGCATCAAACTGGCAATCAATAGGAAATGTCATCACTTTCAATATAAATTTTGCTTACTTTAACTATTTTAATTCAATTTCAAATGAAATCTAGGTACAAATTCAGAGGAGTTTGTTAAAAGTATGCTAATAACAAGCTAGAATGACAGATTTGAACATGAGTTTCAGTATCCCTAACATTGTTCAGGTGGAATACTCCATATCGTGATGCTCAGACCATAAGAATTTTTCATCGAGAACAGATCTGCTTTCATCTCTTTTATATTTCTGCAATCAGGACAAACTTAATTGAATAAAAACAATTTTTTCTATTAAAAGAAAATATTTGAAAAATATTATTCTGCAAGATTAAACAGTTGTGCATAAGATAAAATGTAAAGTTATTACACATTGAAGCCATGAAAACATATAAGTTCTCTTAAATAGATACCTACTAGTATGTTAGAGTAAAGAAATCATTGTGAAATACTGATTGCTAATGTGTAAGCACTTTCAAAAAATAACTTGATACATGTTACAGGAGACAATTCAATTCAAAGGAAAACATTATTTACTTCTCAACAGAGGGTGTTAGTAGGCTTGAGAACCATTTATAAAAGAAAATATCAAGGTATATTTCAATACTACGTCATAAAATAAGTTCTGGATAGGTGAAAGAGTTTTAAAAATAAGTATAAAATGATTTGAATAGTAGTAACTGGGCACCATAGCAAACATTTGTTATCTCAGAAATTAAGGGGCTGATGACAGAAGATTCTAGCTCAAGCACAACCAGAGATACACATTGAGAATCCTTGATTCAATTAAAAAAGGATATTTTCCAACTTAGAGGAGTAACATGATCTACAATGCAGATCGGTGTAAACATAAGGAAAAGTAGGTTACATTGTCTCCAGTTATGAACATTTTTCTATTATACTGTGAGTAAATAAAGTTTATAATAAAACTAATAAAGGTAAAATTATTCTTTTAAAATGATATGAATGCATACAAAACTAAGAAAGAAAATGACATGTAATTCTAAAATCCCAATAAATGAGACATTATTAGACTATAAGCAGAAGCTACACATAGCTAACATTAATACTAATAAAATTTTATAATGATAAACAACATAATTTCAATTAAATTGACATTTATAAATATATTAGGTAATCCAAAGTACATACGGTTTTATTGTCAGTAAAATACTGAATTGGTTTCTTATACTGATTTCATGTCTAAATTTACCTTAAATAAATAAACAAAAATGTAAATACTAAATAATTTAAGAACATAAAGCTAAATGGAAAATACTTGTGAAATGCAGAAGTCTCATGTGTTAGTACGAGAAAATATGAACTTTTTGCCTAATTTTGAAAATATTTCACAAATGTTAAATATTTATTATAAATGTAATGCTGCTTTTATTTTCTCAGAGTAATGGATAGGTTGAGTGCCATACCCAGGCTGCGACAATACATGGCTTGTCTGAGCACAGAGCTTTTTTCTTTTTTTAACTGTCCCTAGGCAAATGCTTGGTAGGTTCTTGATTCTGTACAATCTATTCTCCTGCCTGGACCTTGAAGGCTTCAGCTTCCAGCCTCTCTCTGCTAACCTAGGCCTAGGATGATTCAATCTCTAAGACTTGCTGCTCAATAAACTCACACTTTCTATCTCTTTCTGAATTCTGGCTGGCTGGTTCAACTTAGTTGTGTTGTCTCAAGCCCTTCTCCAAGCTTACTGATTCAAACTTGTTTCCCTCCACTTCTGACTGAGTTGCTCTGCATGGAAAGACTGGCTCTGATCTCTCTGTAAAATGAACTGCTCCAAACCAACTGTTCTACTACAAACCGAACTGAGTACAACTGCGTTCAACTGAACTGCACCAAACTAAATCTCCAAACTGAACTGAACTGAATTGAATTGATTAAGTTGAAATGAACTCCTTATCCCTTACAGTTCTTTAAGTAGCCTCTCTTTTCTGTTGTGAGACTTGGGTATATCCTATCTGTGACTCATTGTGTCAAATATCTTTCTGATCCATCACTTTGACTGCTCCTCAATTAGACATCACTGTTTGAGATTATAGGTGTGTATTAATGTTGGAGGATCCTGCTTTTAAGGGCACAGTCTACCATGACTGCATGGCTCTTTTAGCTGGGTAAAAATGGAAGACTCCCTTTCATACTGGGTTTTGCCTTCCTCTGTGGGGTTTCCCCTCTTCTGCCAGACTTTGCCTGGACAGTGTTCTTGAACACAAGTGCCAGGCTTTATCTGAAAAATTACCTTGTACAGAGCTGTATAACTCAGCCACTCTGGCTCCCAAATGATAATTAGATACTGTATTATTATGACTAACTAGCTTTTTCCACCCAAACCCGTATAAGCCCTTTTATACCCCATTTTTGGAACAATAAAGTAGAATTATCTCATTGCAGTGGGCTTTGGAAGTGCATATTGACAGCCTTCTGAAACCTACTCACCACCTCTGCTGTCATTGATCTTGACCACCAGCCACTGGCCAATGAATGACCCCAAGGGTGAAGGGAGACCCATATATTTTAGGCTTATCTGTATTCTAGCCAGAGGGATTAAAGATCTGTGTCGTGTCTGCATTCTAACCAGATCATATTTTTGAATGTGTTACCTTGGCAGTGTAGCTGTCTTGGTGGATTAAAGTTCTTCTACAATTTATAATCCAAATTTCCATGGTTCTATTTAATTAGACCCTTTTCTGGAATAAAATATGATTGTTTTAATGGTGGGAAAACAGATGCCCTATGAAAAATGGGCAACATATAACAGTGGATTCTGATAATGAAGAAAGGAAAGAGAATAAAACCAGGAGAATCATAATGTACTAAAGATACATTTCCCAATCTCTTTTTAACCTTAAACAAGCCAGAAGAAGAAGTGAGCACTATGCTCCATGCTGTCTGTTTCACTTCTGGCCTCCAGGCTCCTTCTTAAGTTTCTGCCCTGATTACCCTTCACAATGGACTACAATCTCTAAAACCAAACAAGCCCTTTTCTCTACAAGTTGTTGCTTTGGTCATGGTGTTTTATCATATCGATAGAAACCCCAAATAATATACATCATAATATAGGGCCCATTGTTAAATGTTCTTGGAAATAATAACAAAGTAGAAAATTCTCTTTTTCCAACAGTAGTTTCTTGCCATCACAAATGATGTAAGACATGTATTGGAATAGAGTAAAATACCGCATCAGTTCTTAGCATGCTCTTGTGTTTCATAAGAAAGAGATTTATTTGGAATCCTAATAACGTTTAAGCAAGATGTTATCATTATCTATCAGATTTCATTTAAAGTTTATAAATTTATGAGCAAAACATTTAAATAAAAATAAAAAATAGTGGTCCTTTTCTAGTTTGTTAAAGAGAGCAAAAAGAAAGAAAGAAAGAAAGAAAGAAAGAAAGAAAGAAAGAAAGAAAGGAAGGAAGGAAGGAAGGAAGGAAGGAAGGAAGGAAGAAAGAAAGAAAGAAAGAAAGAAAGAAAGAAAGAAAGAAAGAAAGGCAAGCAGGCATGAAAGAAGAATTGAAATCACTTCCAAATCCTTTACTCGCAAAAATAATTAGAGGACAGCAAAGTCATCTTAACTAGACTTCACACACCTCTTCCCTTCCCTCCTCTCCATTCTCCATGCCTTTTCTTTTTTCCCCCTCTTTCATACTCTCCTCTTTTAACCGAAGGTTACCTTAATGTTGGAAGATTTAGGATAATATTTTATGGCTCATAATTTTATCAATGTTAAAATTTTAACAAGTAAAACATGTCATAAACATAGTTCAAAGCTATATGTTGGATCAAAATTAAGGAGCAAATATTTGCTCAATCAAAGTTATGATTAAGTCCAATTTTATTCTTGGTGACCAGTAAAGACATTTTCAGTGTACTATGCTAAAATTCTGCCATGAGGACTCTTGTCACATATATTATTGAAGGCTATATACCTTTCTTTAACAGGGCTAAAAGTACTGCCTGGAGACAGAAATATACTTCCTTTCCCTATCATTGTCTAGGAAGACATGTGACAAGTCCTATTCCTTGTCTGAGGCTCATGTCTTACTTGATCTTCTTCCAAACTCCCTCTCTAATAAAAGTCTGAAGGCTTTCTTATTCCCTGTTCTCTACAAATCTAATCTAGAATATTTATATCATGACTTCAAGTCAACACACAGTAAGTAGTAGGAGTTAATGGGCCATTGTTGAATCACTGCTAAATGCTTTAATAATTCTGAAGTTATTTGGCATTATTATATAAACATAAATATAAAGATTTAATATATGAGATTGGTAAATAGAAGCTATGGACATTCTTTATTTCTTAGTCGAGTGTAAAAGGTTCAGATTAAAACTCAGATCTTGTCTCAAGGGGATATTTATTATAAATATTATGACCCAAACAAAGAGGAGTGATGCTGGATATTCAGATGTCAAAGGTACTCATAAAATACTTTCTATAAATGCAAATGTAAATGTCCAGACTTACTGAGGGAAAGTATTACTCAGAATTGTTAAAATTCATTATAAAGACAAATATTTTATTTGTACAAATATGGACTAAAATTAAAATTCATGGTAATGTTATTGTTTATCTCGTGTATCATTATAATCACCGTTACAAATGACAATCAGATAAATGAAACTATGTGTTAGTTGTTGGGGATTTAGGACAGAAATAGTAAAGTATGGGTTAGGTTTCCCAATTTATGACCATTATATTGTTTATATTATTTCAATCTCTACATAGAATATGCTTTATGCCCTATTCACGATATTTGATTTTGTCTGGAACCATTTTGTTGGCCTAACACTCAAAGTGTTGTGGGCTATAGTTTCAAATACAATTTAGTTGATTGATTTTTTCATGCTTCCATTTCTGTCCAATTTTGTTTTATTGCATGACATAATGCTTGATCTGGCGCATGAGAGAACGAACAGGAGACAGACGTAGTTCCATAGAGAGAGAGCTAGTGAAAGTGTCCCTGCAATGGTTAACTGAATCAAATGTGAATATTTTCACGCTCTTTTTAATGAGAGAGTTCTTGTTTACTATTATTTATTTTGAAGGGCCTCTATAGTCAAAAATATCATGCTCAGTTGCCTCTGGATAAGAGTAGACACTCTGTCTCTTCACTCAATAGTATGTTAACTCAATTCTATTGTGTTCTGTATTTTTTTGATTTTTTATCACCTCTTTTCTTAATTTTTTTTTATTAGGTATTTTCCTCATTTACATTTCCAATGCTATCCCAAAAGTCCCCCATACCCTCCCCCCTCACTCCCCTACCCACCCACTCCCACTTCTTGGCCCTGGCTTACGCCTGTATTGAGGCATATAAAGTTTGCACGAACAATGGGCCTCTCTTTCCACTGATGGCCAACCAGGCCATCTTCTGATACATACACAGCTAGAGACACGAGCTCCAAGGGGTACTGGATAGTTAATACTGTTGTTCCACCTATAGGGTTGCAGATCCCTTTAGCTCCTTGGATACTACCATATCCAGGGATCCATCCCATAATCAGCCACCAAACACAGACACCATTGCATAAACTAGCAAGATTTTGCTGAAAGGACCCTGATAGAGCTCTCTCTTGTGAGACTATGCCGGGGCCTGGTGTTTCCCTATACTGAGGCAGATAAAGTTTGCACGACCAATGGGCATCTCTTTCCACTGATGGCCAACTAGGCCATCTTCTGATACATATGCAGCTAGAGACATGAGCTCTGGGGGGCACTGGGTAGTTCATAGTGTTGTTCCACCTATAGGGTTGCAGATCCCTTTAGCTCCTTGGGTACTTTCTCTAGCTCCTCAATTGGAGGCCCTGTGATCCATCCAATAGCTGACTGTGAGCATACACTTCTGTGTTTGCTAGGCCCCGGCATAGTCTCACATGAGAGAGCTCTATCAGGGTCCTTTCAGCAAAATCTTGCTAGTTTATGCAATGGTGTCTGTGTTTGGTGGCTGATTATGGGATAGATCCCTGGATATGGTAGTATCTAGAAGGTCCATCCTTTTGTCTCAGCTCCAAACTTTGTCTCTGTAACTCCTTCCATGGGTGTTTTGTTCCCAATTCTAAGAAGGGGCAAAGTGTCCACACTTTGGTCTCGATCTCACAACACAAGCCATTGATGGTCTATTCAGGAATTTTTTCCCTGTGCCCATATCTTTAAGGCTTTTCCCCACTTTCTCCTCTATAAGTTTCAGTGCCTCTGGTTTTATGTGGAGTTCCTTGATCCACTTAGATTTGACTTTAGTACAAGGAGATAGGAATGGATCAATTCCTATCTCCTTGTACTAAATGGATAACATGGATCATTCTTCTACATGTTAACTGCCAGTTGTGCCAGCACCATTTGTTGAAAATGCTGTCTTTTTTCCCCTGGAAGTTTTTAGCTCCCTTTGAAATGATCAAGTGACCATAGGTGTGTGGGTTCAATTCTGGGACTTCAATTCTATTCCACTGGTCTACTTGTCTGTTGCTATACAAGTACCATGCAGTTTTTGTTTTGTTTTGTTTTGTTTTGTTTTGTTTTCTTTTGTTTTTATCACAATTGCTCTGTAATACAGCTTTAGGTCAGGCATGGTGATTCCACCAGAGGTTCTTTTATTCCTTAGAAGAGTTTTTGCTATCCTAGGTTTTTTGTTATTCCAGATGAATCTGCCTATTGCCCTTTCTAATTCGTTGAAGAATTGAGTTGGGATTTTTATGGGGATTGCATTGAATGTGTAGAATGCTTTTGGCAAGATAGCCATTTTTACTATATTGATCCTGCCAATCCATGATGAGAGATCTTTCCATCTTCTGAGATCCTCTTTAATTTCTTTCTTCAGAGACTTGAAATTCTTTTCATACAGATCTTTCACTTTTTTGTTAGAGTCATGACAAGGTATTTTATATTATTTTTGACTATTGAGAAGGGTGTTTTATCCCTAATTTCTTTCTCAGGTTGTTTATTCTTTGTGTATAAAAATGCCATTGACTTGTTTGAGTTAATTTTATATCCAGCTACTTCACTGAAGCTGTTTATCAGGTTTAGGAGTTCTCTGGTGGAATTTTTAGGGTCACTTATATATACTATCATATCATCTGCAAAAAGTGATATTTTGACTTCTTCCTTTCCAATTTGTATCCCCTTGATCTCCTTTTGTTGTCAAATTCCTCTGGCTAGGACTTCAAGTACAATGTTGAATAGGTAGGGAGAAAGTGGGCAACCTTGTCTAGTCCCTGATTTTAGTGGGATTGCTTCCAACTTCTCACCATTTATTTTGATGTTGGCTACCAGTTTGCTGTAGATTGCTTTTATCATGTTAAGGTATGGGACTTGATTCCTGATCTTTCCAAGACTTTTATCATGAATGGGTGTTTGATTTTGTCAAATGATTTCTCCAAGTCTAAGGAGGTGATCATGTGTTTTTTGTCTTTAAGTTTGTTTATAAAATGGATTATGTTGATGGATTTCCGTATATTGAACCAGCCCTGCATCCCTGGAATTAAACCTACTTGGTCAGGATGGATGATTGTTTTAATATGTTCTTGGATTCGGTTAGCGCAAATTTTATTGAGTATTTTTGCATTGATATTCATAAGGGAAATTGGTTTGAAATTCTCTATCTTTGTTGGATCTTTCTGTGGTTTAGGTATCAGAGTAATTGTGGCTTCATAGAATGGATTGGGTAGAGGACCTTCTGCTTCTATTTTGTGGAATAGTTTGTGCAGAACTAGAATTAGATCTTCTTTGAAGGTCTGATAGAACTCTGCACTAAACCCATCTGGTCCTGGGGTTTTTTTTTGGTTGGGAGACTATTAATGACTGCTTCTATTTCTTTAGGGGATATGGGACTGTTTAGATCAATAACTTGATCCTGATTTAACTTTGGTACCTGGTATCTGTCTAGAAATTTTTCCATTTCATCCAGGATTTCCAGTTTTGTTGAGTATAGCCTTTTGTAGAAGGATCTGATGGTGTTTTGGATTTCTTCAGGATCTGTTGTTATGTCTCCCTTTTCATTTCTGATTTTGTTAATTAGGATGCTCTCCCTGTGCCCTCTAGTGAGTCTGGCTAAGGGTTTATCTATGTTGTTGATTTTCTCAAAGAACCAGCTCCTCATTTGGTTGATTCTTTGAATAGTTCTTCTTGTTTCACCTGGTTGATTATGACCCTGAGTTTGATTATTTCCTGCTGTCTACTCCTCTTGGGTGAATTTGCTTCCTTTAGTTCTAGAGCTTTTAGGTGTGTTGTCAAGCTGCTAGTGTGTGCTCTCTTTAGTTTCTTTTTGGAGGCAATCAGAGCTATGAGTTTCCCTCTTAGAAATGCTTTCATTGTGTCCTATAAGTTTGGGTATGTTGTGTCTTCATTTTCCTTAAACTCTAAAACGTTTTTAATTTCTTTCTTTATTCCTTCTTTGACCAAGGTATCATTGAGGAGAGTGTTGTTTAGTTTCCACATGAATGTTGGCTTTATATTATTTATTTTGTTATTGAAGATCAGCCTTAGTCCATGGTGTTATGATAGTATTCATGGGACAATTTCAATATTTTCGTATCTGTTGAGGCCTGTTTTGTGACCAATTATGTGGTCAGTTTTGGAGAAGGTACAATGAGGTGCTGAGAAGAATGTATATCCTTTTGTTTTAGGATAAAATGTTCTGTAGATATCTGTTAGATCCATTTTTTCATAACTTCTGTTAATTTCACTGTGTCCCAGTTTAGTCTGTTTCCATGATCTGTCCATTGGTGAACGTGGTGTGTTGAAGTCTCCCACTATTATTGTGTGAGGTGCAATGCGTGCTTTGAGCTTTACTAAACTTTCTTTAATGAATTTGTCCGTCCTTGCATTTGGAGCATATTGGAGCAATTCAGAATTGAGAGTTCCTCTTGGACGATTTTCCCTTAGATGTGTATGAAGTGCCCCTCCTTGTCTTTTTTGATAACTTTGGTTTGGAAGTCGATTTTATTCGATATTAGAATGGGTATTCTAGCTTGTTTCTTCAGACCATTTGCTTGGAAATTTGTTTTCCAGCCTTTCACTCTGAGGTAGTGTCTGTCTTTTTCCCTGAGATGGGTTTCCTGTAAGCAGCAAAATGTTGCATCCTGTTTGTGTAGCCAGTCTGTTAGTCTATGTCATTTTATTGGGGAGTTGAGTCCATTGATATTAAGAGGTATTAAGGAAAAGTAATTGTTGCTTCCTATTATTTTTGTTGTTAGATTTGGTATTCTGTTCTTGTGGATGTCTTCTTTTTGGTTTGTTGAGGGATTTCTTTCTTGCTTTTTCTAGGGCGTGGTTTCCTTCTTTGTATTGGTTTTTTTCTGTTATTATCATTTGAAGGGCTGGATTCGTGGAAATATAATGTGTGAGTTTGGTTTTGTTGTGGAATACTTTGGATTCTCCATCTATGGTAATTGAGAGTTTGGCTGGGTATAGTAGCCTGGGCTGGCATTTGTGTTCTCTTAGTGTCCGTATAACATCTGTCCAGAAACTTCTGGCTTTCATAGTCTCTGGTGAAAATTCTGGTGTACTTCTGATAGGCCTGCCTTTATATGTTACTTGACATTTTTCCCTTACTGCTTTTAATATTCTATTTTTATTTAGTGCATTTGTTGTTATGATCATTATTTGTCGGGAGAAATTTTTTTTTCTGGTCCAGTCTATTTTGGAGTTCTGTAGGCTTCTTTTATGTTCATGGGCATCTCTTTCTTTAAGTTTGGGAAGTTTTCTTCTATTATATTGTTGAGGATATTTGCTGACCCTTTAAGTTGAAAATCTTCATTCTCATCTACTCCTATTATCCATAGGTTTGGTCTTCTCATTGTGTCCTGGATTTCCTGGATGTTTTGAGTTAGGATCTTTTTGTATTTTGCATTTTCTTTGATTGTTGTGCAGATGTTCTCGATGGAATCTTCTGCACCTGAGATTCTCTCTTCCATCTCTTGTATTCTGTTACTGATGCTTGCATCTATGATTACAGATTTCTTTCCCAGTGTTTCTATCTCTAGTGTTGCCTCTCTTTGGGTTTTCTTTATTGTGTCTACTTCCCTTTTTTAGGTCTAGTATGGTTTTGTTCATTTCCATCACCTGTTTGGATGTGTTTTCCTGTTTTTCTTTAAGGATTTCTACTTGTTTGGTTGTGTTTCTGTGTTTTTCTTTAAGGACTTGTAACTTTTTAGCAGTGTTCTCCTGTATTTCTTTAAGTGAGTTATTAACGTCCTTCATGATTCTCTCTACCATCATCATAAGATATGCTTTTAAATCCGGGTCTATCTTTTTGGGTGTGTAGGGGTGCCCAGGACTGGATGAGGTGGGAGTTCTCTGTTCTGATGATGGTGAGTGGTCTTCGCTTCTGTTAGTAAGATTCTTAACATTTGCCTCTTGCCATCTGGTAATCTCTGGAGTCAGTTGTTATAGTTGTCTCTGGTTAGAACTTGTTCATCTTGTGATTCTATTAGTCTCTATCAGCAGACCTGGGAGACTAGTTCTCTCCTGAGTTTCAGTGGTCTGAGCACTCTCTGCAGTCAAGCTCTCCTCTTGCAGGGAAGGTGCCCAGATATCTGGCATTTGAATCTGCCTCCTGGCAGAAATTATGTTCCACTCACCAGAGGTCCTAAGATCCTGTGGAGAGTGCTCTGGAGACCTTGGGGGTGTCCACAGACTCTGTGCCCAAGGTGACCCGGTGCTGGGGCTGACTGGAAGGTGTGTTCTGTATTCTTGACAAGTTCCCTTTACCCTATCTTGCTAATAGAACCCTAATTGATTCAGGAACCATGACCTTAGCTTCTTAATTTCTGTTCATAGTTTAGGGTGAAAAATTTAAGTAGCCTGACTTCATCTGTTGGATTAGCACTCAACATCTCTCTCTATCTGTGTAATTGTAACAGTCTAGGGAAACAAATTACATTTCTACTTTGCCACAAGCTTCATTATTTTATGACACAAATTTCATGTTAATGAAGTAGAATGTGCTGGACAAACTTAGATCATATTCTTCAGTCTAGGCACTGATTCCAGTTTTTTCCCCTTTGCATGATAAACATACTTTATACTTTAATTTAAAAGTTGTATTAAAATATATCTAATTTCAGAAAGGTATATTTGTGAAAAACCATATTAAATGTAATTTTATCCTGTAATGAGATTTCTTTTTAGTGCAGTACTTCCATAGTTAATGTCTTCTGGATAAGTTCCAAGGTGATGCTATATATTACTAATTTTCTTCTACAAAAGATATTATTTTAGTAGGGTTCTGTTGTTAACAATTAAAATACCACTAATGACCCATCTTCATGAAATCTTGGTTTAAAATGTAAGCAGGCCTTTGGGCTTTGTGAGCAGTGTGGGCCATGAAAATGACTGGGGAGGTAGATTATTACTTTCAGAATTAAAAGTTTTACTATAACATGAAGAGGATACCTATCATGAAATGACTGCTGGAAAAAACTAAGAACAATGCTGACAAAATATAGTAGAGATGACAATGAAATATATAAACCATTTACACTTATTAATTTTAGTAATGACTTACATACATTATTTATAGAATATTGCATATTTACATGGATTAATGGATTAGCAAACAGGTAAAACATCATCCAAGACAAGGACCACAGTCTGTAGATATATAATATAAACATAAATTACATATCCTGAACAATAAAGCAAAAGACCTGATGAAAATTTCTTTTCTTTTCTTTTTTTTTTTTTTGAAATTCATGGCTTTAACGTATAAACATAAATTTAAAGAGACTCAACCATATATAATTAGGACTCTTATGCCAGATAAAATATAAAACATTTTCATTTTTAAATGTCTCTCATTAATATTAAAATCTACTTGACTTGCTTTGTCAAGTTTAACATTAAAATACAAGTTAAATATTTCAAAAAGCAAAGAGGTCTTTATTAAGCTACATTACTTTTATAACAAATAATTTTCATAAATATGAAGATTTTATTAAAGTACCATTGCTGTTGAGAAACAATTTGAAGAAGCAAGAAGGAATTATTTTTAGATTCCTCTGGAAATTGAACCACTAGAGAAGAGAGCTAACTAAGTATTCATTAAAAATGTAAATATGCTTGTATATACTGAAAGGGTTAAAAGTTTAAAATATAAGCTCATGTAAAACATTATAAAACCAAGTATTTTTAAAACTACAATATTTATTTCAGTATAAGTTTACACATACTTATGTGTTCTTCCTTTTGTATACCTTACATAGTAGATACTAAGTTTGATAAAATTGACAGTGGACTAACAATAGTTCCCTTAATTCCTCTTAACTCTTCCACTCCTCCACTCCTCCTCCATTACTTTTCAGAAAGAAGATAGCCTCCAAGAGATTATATATATATATAATCAGCTTGAAATCGCCAGCAAAAAAGAAGTGTTTCTTTTTCACCACATCCTCATCAGCATCTTCTGTCACCTGATGTTTTGATCTTAGCTGTTCTGATTGGTATAAGATGGAATCTCAGTGTTGTTTTAATTTGCATTTTCCTGATGACTAAGGACATTGAACATTTTATTTAGGTGCTTCTTGGCCATTCAGTTGAGAATTCTTTGTTTAACTCTGTACCAACTTTTTAAATTTATCTATTTGGTTTTCTGGAATCTATCTTTTTGAGTTCTTTGTATATTTTGAATATTAACCCTTTTTAGCATATGTGGTTGGTAAAGATCTTTGCCGAATCTGTAGGTTGCTGTTTTTTCCTGTTGACAGTGTCCTTTGCCTTACAGAAGCTTTTCAGTTTCATGAGGTTCCATTTGTCAATTATTGATCTTAGAGCCTGCGCCATTTGTGTTCTGTTCAGGAAATTTTCCCCTGTGCCAATGTGTTCAAGACTCTTTCCCATTTTCTCTTCTATTAGATTCAGCATATCTGGTTTTATGTGGAGGTCCATGGTCTCCTTTACTTGAACTTTTTACAGGGGATAAAAATAGATGAAATTGCATGGTTGTATATGAAGACTTTCATTTAAATCATCATACTTTATTGAAAATGCTGCCTTTTTTCCCCCACTATATGGTTTTGGGTTCTTTGTCAAAGATCAAGTGCCCATAGGTGTGTAGGTCTATTTCTGTGTCTTCAAGTCTATTCCATTGTTCTACCTATCTATCTCTGTACCAATACCATTCCGTAATTTCTTTCTTAGCACATTTATCTTTTGAGTAGAGGGACGCTATTGATTTGTTTGAGTTAATTTTATATTCAGCCTCTTTGCTGAAGTTGTTTATCAGGTGTAGGTGTTCTCTGGTAGAGTTTTAGGGTCTGTTATGTATACTCTCACATCATCCATAAATAGTGATACCTTGATTTCTTCCTTTCCAATATGTCTTCCTTGGACCTCTTTTGTTGTCTAATTGCTCTAGCTAGACCTTCTAGTACCCTGATTTTAGTGAGATTGTTTCAAGTTTCTTTTATTTAATTTAATTTTGGCTCTTGGTTTGCTTCATATTGCTTTTATTATGCATAGGCATGTGCCCTGAATTCTTGGTGCAACCACTTTGGAAATATATCTGGCAGTTCCTCAGAAAATTAGAAATAGTTCCACCAGAAGACCCAGCTACTGGCATATACCCAAAAGATACCCTCAATGTATAACAAGAACACATGCTCCACTATAATCACCGCACCCTTATTTATAATAGCCAGAAGCTGAAAACAACCCAGATGTATCTCAATGGAAGAGGTAGAATTGAATAGTACACAATAGTTAAAAACAATGATTTCTCAAGGAAAAGCAAATTGATGGAACTAGAAACTGTCATCATGAGTGAGATAACCCAGAACCAAAAGTACATACATGATATGTATTCACTGATAAGTGGATATTAGTTCAAAAGCTCAGAATACTCCCCATACAACTAACAGACCAAATGAAGCTTAATAAGGAAGGCCAAAGTGTGGATGCTTCAAACCCACATACAAGGGGGAATAAAATAATCAAAGAAGGGAGGGAGCTAGGTAGGAAAATGTAGGGGAAGGAAAAATGGGGGGCAGAATCAGGCATGGGAAAAAACAAGAAAGAAATCCAGAGGACCAGAGGAATGAATACAAATATGTAGCAGTTTGTGGGGAATAGCAAACGTGATGAACTACTAGAAAGTCTCAGAAGTCAGTGATGCTGGAGGCTCCCAGGATCCATTGGGGATGATATTAGCTGAAATACCCAACAGCAGCAAGATAGAACCCAAAGAGATCAGTAGATAGACATGACACCCCAGTTGAGGAATAAGGCCACCCACACATCTCAAAATCTTAAACCCAGAATTTTTCCTGTCTATGAGAAACAGAGGGACAAAAATAGAGCATATACTGAAGGAAAAGCCACATTGAAGAAAAGGCTATCCAAATACTGCCCCATCTTGTGATCCATCCCATCCACAGACACAAAACCATGACCCTATTGCTAATGCCAAGAAGGACTTGCAGACAGGAGCCTGATATTGCTGTCCTATGAGAGGCTCTGTCAGGACATGACAAAGACAGATGCATATACTCATAGCCAACCATCCAACTGAGTCTAGGAACCAGAATGGAAGAGTTAGGGGAAGTACTGAAGGAGCTGAAGGGAATTGCAACTCCATAGGAAGAACAACAGTATCGATCAACCAGACACTTCAGAGCTCCCAGGGACTAAACCACTTACAAAAATGTATACATGAGTAAGTAAGTCCATGGCTCCTGCTACAGATAGAGAAGAGGACTGCCTTATCTGGCATCAAAGGAAGGAGAGATGCTTGGTCCTGTGGAGACTTGTTGCCCTAGTGAATGAGGATGGTAGAGGGATGGATTAAGAAGGAGTGGGAGTACTCCCTTAATGGCCAAGGGAAATTGCATGAGATGAGCATTTGTGGAGAAGAGACCAGGAAAGGGAACATCATTTGAAATGTAAATAAATAATATAATTAATAAAATATATACAGGACAAAAATACAAGGCAAAGTGAAAATCCCTCATATTGAGGTAGGACAAGGCAACCCAAATAGGAGAAAAGGTTTCCCAAGAGCAGACAAAAGTCAGAGACATACCTCTTCCCATTGTAAGGAGTCCTACAAAACCAGCAAGCTAAGAGGCATAGCATACATGCAGAAGACTTGACATCAACACATGTAGGCCCCATTCTTACTGCTTTAACGTCTATGAGCCCGTATGACTCCTGCTTACTTGATTCAGTGGGCTATGTTCTCTTGTGATCCTCCATCTCCACTAACTCCTACAGATTTTTCTTTCTCATATATGGGGTTCTCTGTGCTCCAAGGGTAGAGAACAGATGGAGACCACCAAAGTACACTGTCTCTCAGCATTATGTGTGAGTATGTGTATTTGCACCTGTTCCCATCTTCTGCCAGAGGAAAATTATCTGATGATGACAAGGCATGGGTCCATGAGTATGATAGAATATCATTAGGAATCAATTCAATGATTGTTTTGCCAGTCATGTTTGGTCTTATCATAGGTCTCTTGGTGATCCAGTCTTAAGTAACTGGTCATACAAGCCATGTATGAGATCAGTTTCCTCTCATGGACTATGCCTTAAATTAAATCTGACAGTGGTTGGCCACTCCAGCATGTTCTGTGCCACTATTTGACAGTAGTCTTTCATGCTAGACAGGTTTTATGTCAACAGGCAGCAAGAATTTAGGGGGCATTTAGGGAAAGGCAGTGTGTAAACCTAATAGAGTGAAAAATTTCTAGAATCAATGAGGGTGAACCCAGTAATGGAGGATCTAGAGTCTTAAATAGCCGTCTCTTGTAACCAGGCAAGGATTACAGTGATGGGACTGAGTTGCATTTGGCTGGCTTGTTGGTCAAGGCAGTCACTTGGGGATCCCTAAACAATTCAGATTGGGGTGACAATAGGGTCACTGAAAATGGACATCAGAATCCCATTGTGGATGACATAGGCACAGATCATTGAATATAGGGAGGTCAAGCTGATTGTTGCATGGAGGCTTCACTCCTATGAACTAGTCTCTATGACATTGCAAGGTATTCTGCAGGCTAAAGAAAGAGAAACCTGGAAAACAACCAGAAAAATGCAGTTTTCATCTGTAAATCTATACAACCACCTACAGCTATGGAGGTCCAGAATCTTAGAGGAGAACATACAATGTCCCTTTTCCTAACAGGTTAATTCTTAACTGCATTTTAGATAGGAATCCTTATGACCACAGATAATTCTAGCTCCCACACTGTATGAAGACGTTTATATTTATAGCAGGCAGAGACCATACTAGAAGAAAGCTACAACTAGGCAAAATTCAGGTAGGAGCTGACTATGTGTGAAGTGTGCAATCCTAACTGATGCATCTACAACACAACTCCTATAGTTAATAAACCAAGAATATGGCAGAGGAGAAGACAAAAAGATTGTAAGAGCCAGAAGATCATGAAAATTATATCTTCTAGGTATGACAGGATAGTTATATCCATGAAATGTCAACAACATAGCCACTTAAACCATGACAAAAGCACTTTACATATTAAAGTGGATGGTATTCCACTACTAAATAAAGAGCTACAGGAAAACAACAACTTCTGAGAAGAAGGTGAGTTAGTCTTCCCCAGGAATAAGCCCCGTACATAGTTGTCCAATCCTTAGCATTAGGCAATAAAAAACATAAACTTACAACATGAACAACAATAAACGGACTCAGCATATTGCATTTATGTGGTGTGTGTGTGAGTGTGTGTGTGTGTGTGTGTGTGTGTGTGTGTGTGATAGTAATAATAAAAGAAGAGAACATGTATTTGATAAGAAGCAAGAAAGGGCATGAGAGAAGCTGAAGGGGGGAATGGTGGAAATGATATAATTATATTTTACTTAAATATTTAAAAATAGTTAAATGAAATTTCACAGTAGTCAGTTGTCTAAGAAGCTAAATGAAGTGACTAATTGATATGGCCAATGTAGAGTATATGTTGAACACTTATATTCTGTTCAAATCGTTCCACTTAAAGTGATTTCCCAAAGAGAAAGATGATGAGACTTTTAGAGATATATTCACAAGCTAGCATGTACATCATAGCACTAGAACATAAAAACAGCCACATAATAATGTTTCAGTATGCTGGCGTACCTCTGCATTCAGACATATTTTCGGTCAGCAGCATTATACTCAAGATTTTTAAATGAAGTAAGAAGATGACACTATACTAGCTTACCTATCCATGAATTTTCCAACTTACCCATGAATATTAGAATGGGATAAAATAGATTATCTTATTATTGATGGTTATATAAAACCCCACTGCTTATAGGCTGGTGCTTTAGTCGTCAATGAACATATAATAGTAGCTTTTCAAAATTAGATTTTTGGGTTCATATTTTCCACTAAGTTTAGCTTTGACAATAACGAAAAATAACCTTTTATCAGCTTACCATGTTATTTTGTTGAAAATATGATCCTTTCTAATGATAAATAATACATGAGGAAAATACAAGTCTCTCTAAGTAAAGGATTCAAAGACTACTGGACTACAGATGAAGCTAAATTTTTACTCTCTATGCTATACTCTCAAATTATCTCACAGAATACACTCTGTACTTATCCTTTACAACTTACTTTAACTATAGCACATAAAAACTTAACAAATTGCTGATATGTGTGTTCTACTGGACTATGGGACTGTTATAATCTACTACATTGAATTTTCTCTATACCTGCATCTCATGAATTTAAAAATACCCACCTATTTTTATTTTCTTGGCTTTGTTATGTTTTCCTCTTCTAAATTGGATTAAAATCGTGGTCTTTGACGCAAAAAGTGGAAAAGGTACACATGAGCTAAATAACGCAGTGTGAAATGATCCCCAAACCTCTCAAAATAGGCACACAGTTGTTGATGCTCTCAGTGTTGAAATAGCAACTGGAATGAACAAACTCTAGTGGCACGGAAGTATATGGTGTGCTTTTAAAGATGCATTCAAAATTAAAATTTGTTAATTGGGAGATCATAGGTTGATATAAGATTAAGTGAATGAATCACTGCTATTATAAGGAAATGATTGAAGAAGGTCAGTTATAATGATGGGTAGTAAACTTATCTCAGATTTTGGATGCTTAAAAAAACAAACGGCATGGTACAGACTCTGGCAAGCTCCCCACTCCTACCCCTTGGCATTGTCACTTCATAGCAGATGGCAAAACTTGGAGATCAGATGTAGGGAAAATTTCTCACTGCAAGCCAAAAGAAAAAGATGGAAAAGCTGAAGATCCACATCCCTTCCTGTGTGTTCTTCCTTCTCCCCATAGTGACACCCTGGAGACAAAGTTTTAACACATAGACTTTGTGGCTTATATACAAACCATAACATACAAATTCTACTTCCATATTAATCTCTGTCTTTTCTCTTTTTCTTTCACTCTCTGTGTTTTATTGTCTGCAGTTATAAAAGAAAGGAAGTGAAAGTTCTGTGGCTTCTGTGACAGTTCTCTGACCAAGACTCAGGCTAACGGAGGGCATCCTGTAACACCTTCTATATAGACATGTGGAGACTCAGAATAAAGAGTATGTAAGGCTTATTACCGGGATGGCTATTGTTGATTGAGAATTTCATAAGTGTAAGTAATATACTTGGATGAAATCCATGCCTCATTCCCTGTTCTTTAATTCCTTACCTAAATCTCACTACTTTTAATCCAAGATTATTATTATTAAAAAAACAAATTCATTTGTTATTTGCTTATTAATTATTTGTTTGTTTGTGTGATAGTTATTAAGTCACTGAGGTCAATGAGTAGCTCCTATATGTACCTGGGTATAAAGACATCTACTAGGGCCTGGGTAGTAGGACAAATAAACAACTGTCATATCCAGCTGTTAACTCTGTGGGTCATTTGCCTAGAACGATATGCTCCATGTTTCCTCAGATAAGTCTATTCTTCCACTGAAGTGTTTAAATATCTTCACTTTTGTCTTTCCCTAAGTATCATATAGTCATAAGCACAATATACACAGATTTTTTCCCCATATTTAATCTGTCACTTTGTACAATAGGCGTTTTCCCTTTATCTCCTCACAACATACTTGTTTTGATCATATTCACTACTCCACTCCATCAAATATTTCCAAATCTTCCACGCACTTTCCATATATACCAAACTGTATATTCTCAACATTTTCTAATTCAATCTAGTCTAATTTAGGCTGTGTGTGCTCTTGGATGTGTGGCCATCCTCAGGACTGTGGCTTTTTCTGACCTTATTGCTGCAGTTATCTCTGAACAATGGACAGGGGGTGTCATGTAGATGACCTATTTAGAGTTGAATGATCTGCAATCCCTTATTCTCTGCACACTGATTGCTTGTAGCTCTCTGTCTCCCCCTCCTCCTTTAACAATGAATTTATTATCTCATAAATTACATCATGACTGCAGTTTCCCCTCCCACCTCTCCCTATTTCTAGTACTGGCCCTCCTTTCTGTCTATCTACTTCTCTGTTTCCCTTAAGAAAAGAGCAGGCTTCCCAGGGATATAAACCTAACATGGCATATCAAGTTGCAATAGGGGTAGGCATCTCTTTCATATTATGGCTGGAAGAAGCAAACTAGTAGGAGGAGGACAAGGGTCCTAAAAGCACTTAAAAGCCTAAGAAACAGTTCTGCTTGCTCAGAAGCACCACAAAAATGTAAAACTACACAACTATAACATATAATGCAGGCTCCCTGATTGTCAATTCAGTACTAGTGATTCTCTGTAAGTCCAGATTTGTTGATTTTGTGGATTTTTGTGTGGGTCCCTTGACTCTCCTGGATCCTACACTCCAGAATTCCCTGAGCTTTGCCTTATGTTTGGCTGCAGCTCTGTGCATCTGTTTCCATCAGTTGCTAGATGAAACCTTGATGGAGGTGGGCCTCTGTCTTAATTACCATCTGTTGTAGAATTCCATGTGATCAGATGGAGAGATCCATTCCTTTATCTTCTAAATTGTTAACTACTAATGTGATATATTTAGTATTATGTCCAGTTACCAAAGTACTTACAGTAGGCTGTATGGCTTTTTAGCTTCAGATCTTGTCCCAAATATTGTTGCTAGATATGGACTATGTCTTATGGAACAGGGGTGAAATGAAATAAGAAATTGATGGGATATTCCCAAGTCATTCATGTTATGAATGAGCACTAGCATATTTTGCCAGGACAGTAGTAATTGTAGCTCATGGGGTTCATGGGTAAGTAAGATAATGATTATTTTTCTCCTACTATAGAATACATTGCACCTTCCATCATTATAAAAATGAGGCAGTAGGGATGAAGATTCCATGTCAGTTCTAGCTTTATTTCTCCATTTACTGTGAAAGCAATGCATATTTCAGCAACAGGATTTTACCGTAAGTTTCTTGGTAGTAACTAAGTGCCCATAATTTTTTTTGACATTAAAAAAGTATATATATATAAAATTTTATTTGTTTACATTTCAAATGATATCTCACTTCTTGGTTTCCCCTCCACAAACAACTCATCACATGCCCCTTTTCCCTTGCATCTATGAGGGTGGTCCTCTACCAACTCACCCACACCTGCCTCACCTCTCTACCTGTGTTGGGACAGTAAGCTTCTACAGAACCTTCTCCCATTGATGTTTGACAAGGCCATCCTCTGCTATATATGAGGCTGGAGCCATGAGTCCCTCTATGTGTACTATTTGGTTGGTAGTTTAGTCCCTGGATGCTCTGGGTGATACGGTTAGTTGATATTATTCTTCCTATTGGGTTGTAATCCCCTTTAGCTCCTTCAGTCCTTCCCCTTGCTCTTTCATTGGGATTTCAAGCTCAGTCAGATGCTGGCAGAGCCTCTCAGGGGACAGCTATACCAGACTCTTGTCAGATAGCACTTTTTGGCATCAACTCCATTTTTTGTCCCTGCATTTCCTTTAGATAGTAACAATTCTGGGTTAAAATTTTTTGAGATGGGTTAAGAGTACACTGTACCTGTCTTCAGGCATGCCAGAAGAGGGCATCAGATCCAATTACAGATTGTTGTGAGCCTCCATGTTGTCGCTAGGAATTAAACTCAGGACACCTTTTTATATATTGGAAATTATCCCCTATTGGATTTAGGATTGGTAAAAATCCTTTCCTAATCTGTTGGTAGCCTTTTTGTCTTATTGATAGTATCTTTTGCCTTACAGAGGCTTTGCAATTTTATGAGGTCCCATTTGGCAATTCTCAATCTTACAGCACAAGCTATTGGTGTTCTGTTCAGGAATTTTCCCCTGTGCCATTTCTTCGAGCCTTTTCAACCACTTTCTCCTCTATAAGTTTCAGAGACTCTGGTTGTATATGGAGTTCTTTGATCCATACACAGAATTCAAGAAGCTGGACTCCAAAAAATCAAATAACCCCAGTAAAAAGTGGGGCACAGAGCTAAACAAAGACTTCTCAATTGAGGAATACCGAAAGGCTGACAAGCACCTGAAAAAATGTTCAGCATCCTTAATCATCAGGGAAATGCAAATCAAAACAACCCTAAGATTCCACCTCACACTAGTCAGAATGGCTAAGATCAAAAATTCAGGTGACAGCAGATGCTGGCAAGGGTGTGGAGAAAGAGGAACACTCCTCCATTGTTGGTGGGACTGCAAACTTGTACAACCACTTTGGAAATCAGTATGGCAGTTCCTCAGAAAATTGGACATAGTACTACCAGAGGATCCAGCAATACCTCTCCTGGGCATATATCTAGAAGATGTTCCAATTGGTAATAAGAACACATGCTCCACTATGTTCATAGCAGCCTTATTTATAATAGCCAGAAACTGGAAAAAACCCAGATGCCCCTCAACAGAGGAATGGATACAGAAAATGTGGTACATTTACACAATGGCGTACTACTCAGCTATTAAAAACAATGGATTTATGAAATTCCTAAGCTAGTGGATGGACCTGGAGGGCATCATCCTGAGTGAGTTAATCCAATCCCAAAAGAACTCACATGACTTGCACTCACATAAGTGGATATTAGCCCAGAAACTTAGAATACTCAAGATACAATTTGCAAAACACATGAAACTCAAGAAGAAGGAAGACCAAAGTGCGTATACTTCGTCCCTCCTTAGAATAGGGAACAAAATACCCAATGAAAAAGTTACAGAGACAATGTTTGGAGCTGAGACGAAAAGATGGACCATCCAGAGACTGCCCCACCTGGGGATCCATCCCATATTCAGCCACCAAACGCAGACACTATTGCATATGCCAGCAAAATTTTGTTGGAAGGACCTTGTCTCTTGCGAGGTTATGCCAGTGCCTGGCAAATACAGAAGTGGATACTCATAGTCATCTATTGGATAGAACACAGGGCCCCCAATGGAGGAGTTAGAGAAAGTACCCAAGTTGTTGAAGGGGTTCTGCAACTCTATAGGTAGAACAACAGTATGAACTAACCAGTATCCCTAGAGCTCATGTCTCTAGCTGCATATGTAGCAGAGGATGGGCTAGTCAGCCATCATTGGGAAGAGAGCCCCCTTTGTATTGCAAACTTTATATGCCACAGTGCAGGGGAACACCAGGGCCAAGAAATGGGAGTGGGTAGGTTAGGGAGCAGGGTTGGGGGAAGGTATAGGTGACTTTCGGGATAGCATTTGAAATGTAAATGAAGAAAATATAATAAATAATAATAATAATAATACCCTCAGGCCATCTGGAAGAGTAGTCGGTGCTCGTAACTACTGAACCATCTCTTTTGCCCCCAAGAATTGTTGCTATCTAGAGGAAATGCAGGGACAAAAAATGGAGTTGATGCCAAAATGTGCTAGCTCACAAGAGTCTGGTATAGCTGTCCCCTGAGAGTCTCTGTTAGCATCTGACTGAGCCTGGAATCCCGATGCAAGAGCAAGGGTAGGACTGAAGGAGCTGAAGGGGATTAAAATTTCTGACATTTTTAAGTCAACTATTCAGACAAGGGTATGAAATTTCAAAATTAATTTTAATTTGCATTTCTCTGTTTGCTAATGGTGTATGTGTGTGTGTGTGTATATACACATATGCTGCATTTTATAGTTTTGTTTGTTAATATTATTTAGTATTATCAATTATTAATTTTAATTTGTTGTATATTCTAGCTACTAAGCATTTGTCAGATGTCTAGCTTGTAAAGTGTTTGTTTTTGTTTTTAGCATTTTATAAGCTGCCCCTTTACATGCATGATGATGTCCTTTGCTGTACAGAAACAACTGAATTTCAGGATTCTTCATTTTCATGGGTCATGGAGCCTAAGATTACATAGTTCTCTTAGAAAGTCTTTATCTGTACCTATAAGTTCAAGCACAGTTTGTACTTTCTCTTTTTTCAGATTCATCTCATAAGATGTTTGTTTCAGTCCTTAATCTATTTTCAGTTCAGTTTTACACAAGGTGATATATGAAGATCTAGTTTGATTATCCTACGTACACCTTTCTTGTTTTACCATCACTACTAACTCTAAAGATAAGGTTGAAAGAGCTGACATTTTCATTGTATGGATGATTGCTGTCCATAAAACAGCTTTCTATTAATATATGCAGATAAATATTTATCCACTTACTTCTGGAGCCTCTTTCCATATATTTGTGATTTCCTTTGTAAACTCAGTGGTAATGTGATTGAATTTTTCACTTCAAATGTATTTGTTTGTTCAACACAAGGAATATTGACCTTGTAAAAACACATTATATATTGAAAGTTTACTCCCTATTTGCCACACACGTTATCATGGCATCTATAAACAAAAAATGTTGTATTTAATTTTTCTTAAAAATAGCATATTTAAGTTTTATTTAGTAAGAAGTTGTAAAGATCAGGGATGGTGATTACCCAAGAACTTTATATTGTTGAGAATGGTTTTCACTATCCTGGGTTTTTGGTTATTCCCAATGAACTTGCAAATTGCTTGTTCTAACTGTATTAAGAATTGATTTGGAATTTTGACAGGGATTACATTGAATCTGTAGATTTATTTCAGCAAAATGGACATTTTTACTATATTAATTCTGCCAATCCATGAGCATGTGAGACCTTTCCATCTTGCTCAACTTCTTCCTTCAGGGATTTGACATTCTTCTCATAGAGATCTTTGACTTCCTTGGTTAGTGTCACAAGTGATTTTATATTATTTGTGATTATCGTGAAGGGTGTTGTTTCCCTAAGTTCTTTGTCAGTCTTGGTACAGAGAAAGACAGGTAGATCAATGAAATAGAAGTGAAGACCCAGAAACGAACATCTATGCTCACTTGATCTTTCATAAAGGAGCTAAAACTATTCAGTGGAAAAAAAGACAGCACTTTCAACAAATTGTGCTAGTTATTGGTGGTCAACATGTAGAAAAATGAAAATCAATCCATTCTTATCTTTTTGTACAAAGCTCAAGTTCAAGTGCATCAAGGACTTCTAATCAAAACCTGATACACTGAAACTAATACAAGAGCAGGTGAAGAAGAGCCTTGAAAACATGGGTGCAGGGAAAATTTTCCTGAACAGAACACTAGTGGCTTAGGCGCTAAGATCAACCACACACAAGTGGGACCACAGGACATTGCAAAACTTCTGTAAGGCAAAGGACATTGCCAATAGGACAAAATGACAAAAACAGATTGGGTAAAGATCTTTACCAATCTTACACCCAATATAGGGATAATATTCAATATTACAAAGAAATCAGGAAGTTAGACTCCAGAGAACCAAGTAGCCATTTAAAAAAAAATGGGGTAGAGAGCTAAAGAAGAATTCTCAACTGAGGAATATCCAATGGCCTAGAAGCACCTAAAGAAATGTTCAACATCTTTAGTCATCAGGGAAATGCAAATCAAAATGACCCTGAGATTCTACCTCACAATTGTCAGAATGTCTGTAATCAAAAACTCAGGTGAAAGCAGATGCTGGCAAGGATGTGGAGAAAGAGGAACACTCCTCCATTGCTGGTAGGAATTGAAAGCTGGTACAACCACTCTGGAAATAATTCTGGTGCTTCCTCAGAAAATTGGACATAGTACTACCTGAGGACCCACCTATACCACTCCTGGGCATATTCCCAAAATATGCTCCAACATATAAAAAGACACATGCTCCACTATGTTCATAGCAGCTTGATTTATAATAGCCTGGAGCTAGAAAGAACCCAGATGTCCTTCAACAGAGGAATTAATACAGAAAATGTGGTACATTTATACAATGGAATACTACTCAGCTACTGAAAATGATGGATTCATGAAATTCTTAGGCAAATGGATGGAACTAGAAAATATCATCCCGAGTGAAGTAACCCAGTCACAAAAGAACACATATGGTGTGCACTCACTGATAAGTGGATATTTCCCTCAAAACTCAGAATACCCAAGATACAATTCACAGACCAGATGAGCTCAAGATGAAGGAAGACCAAAATGTGGATGCTTCAGTACATCTTCAAAGAAGGAACAAAATCCTCATGGGAGGTAAAGGTTGGGAGGGACTTGGGAGAAAAGGAGGAGGGGGAGGGGGAGAGGGGAGCAGGATCAGGTAGGAGAGAAGACAGGGATGATACATAGAGAGGAGTTTGAACAGAGAAGTGTTAACAATGAGGCATATGGAACTGGGGGTAGCCACCAGCAAGTCCCATATGCCAGAAAAGCAAGAGGCTCCTATGAGCCATCAGGGAAGAGATTAGTTGAAATGCCCAACAATGTGGAGGGAGAACCTCTAGAGACCATATCCACAGATTAGGTAAGGCCCACAGTTTGTGTATGGGGTCACCCACTCATCTCCAAATTCTTAACCCAGAAGGGCTCCTGTCTAATAGAGGCAAAGAACCTGATTACAACAAAGACTATTATAAGTTCATACAGTTAAATATAAAGAATCATTATTAACCATAGAAAGAATAAATATAACTGACTGTGAAAATGTATCTGACACATTTTAAAAGGAAATCCTATAATATAAAGTTTTTGGATAAATTTGTATGTATAATTTTATAGGAAATAAAAATGACTTTTTATATATGATTAGTGTATTATATGACATAATTGTACACATATGAGTTTTGTTCCTAGAATAGGTGCAAAAATAGACATTCAAGTACTCAGCATCATTAATTATCAATGAAATTGTACTAATTTAATTTGAAGTAGACACAGGTAAAGGAATGATCAACTATTCACTAATGAAAATATAATAGTGTAATTCTGGATCAAATTTTGAGGACAGAATACTAATCTTTATTTAAAGAGTAAAATTATATTTAATATGATTTAGAAAAGCACTTAGCATTATGTGTGTTATTAAGTAAGGATTTTGATTACTTCAGGGAAATAATAACCAGAAGATCACTCAATTAATTCAGTTGATTAATTAAGCAATTGTTTCTCTTAAATGATGTATTCACATACATGCACAATTTTTAAACATAAGAAAAGTGAGTTAGAAATTTGTGTAGCTCTATTTTTTGTTCTAGTATAAAATACTTAATGTGTGGAAAATAATTTTTAAAAATACCTTCATGCATACAACTAAAATAATAACTAAAAAGCAAGTAAAATGGCAAGGTATGTCATTTAAAACTCACCAGTTTCAAAAGAATAATCAAATAGGGATGACTGAAGAAACTATTTATATATACATATATATTATATTTTTTATTAGTTATTTTCCTCATTTACATTTCCAATGCTATCTCAAAAGTCCCCCATACACTCCCACCCACTCCCACTTTTTAGCCCTGGCGTTCCCCTGTACTGGGGCATATAAAGTTTGCAAGTCCAATGGGCCTCTCTTTCCAGTGATGGCCGAATAGGCCATCTTTTGATACAAATTCAGCTAGAGTCAAGAGCTCCAGGGTACTGGTTAGTTCGTAATGCTGTTCTACCTATAGGGTTGCAGATCCATTTAGCACCTTGGGTACTTTCTCTAGCTCCTCCATTGGGAGCCATGTGATCCATCCAAGAGCTGACTGTGAGCTTCCACTTCTGTGTTTGCTAGGCCCAGGCATATTCTCACAAGGGACAGCTATATCTGGGTCCTTTCAGCAAAATCTTGCTAGTATATGCAATGGTGTCAGCGTTTAGAAGCTGATTATGGGATGGAACCCTAGATATGGCAGGCTCTAGATGGTCCATCCTTTTGACACAGCTCCGAACTTTGTCTCTGTAACTCCTTCCATGGGTGTTTTGTTCCCAATTCTAAGAAGGGGCAAAGTGTCCACACTTTGGTCTTCGTTCTTCTTGAGTTTCATGCGTTTAGCAAATTGTATCTTATATCTTGGGTATCCTAAGTTTCTGGGCTAATATCCACTTATCAGTGAGTACATATTGTGTGAGTTCATTCTGATTGGATTACCTCACTCAGGATGATGCCCTCCAGGTCCATCCATTTGGCTAGGAATTTCATAAATTCATTCTTTTTAATAGCTGAAATAGCTGAGTAGTACTCCATTGTGTAAATGTACCACATTTTCCGTATCCATTCCTCTGTTGAGGGGCATCTGGGTTCTTTCCAGATTCTGGCTATGATAAATAAGGCTGATATGAACATAATGGAGCATGTGTCCTTCTTACCGGTTGGAACATCTTCTGGATATATGCCCAGGAGAGGTATTGCAGGATCCTCCGGTACTACTATACTCTGTTTTCTGAAGAACTGCCAGACTGATTTCCAAAGTGGTTGTACAAGCTTGCAATCCCACCAACAATGGAGGAGTGTTCCTCTTCTCCATATCCTCGCCAGCATCTGCTGTTACCTGAATTTTTGATCTTAGCCATTCTGACTGGTTTGAGGTAGAATCTCAGGGTTGTTTTGATTTGCATTTCTTTGATGATTAAGGATGCTGAACATTTTTTCAGGTGCTTCTCAGCCATTTGGTATTCCTCAGGTGAGAATTCTTTGTTTAGTTCTGAGCCTCATTTTTTAGTGAGGTTATTTGATTTTCTGGAGTCCACCTTTTAAGTTCTTTATATATATTGGATATTAGTCCCCTATCTGATTTAGGATAGGTAAAGATCCTTTCCCAATCTGTTGGTGGCCTTTTTGTCTTATTAACAGTGTCTTTTGTTTTGCAGAAGCTTTGGAGTTTCATGAGGTCCCATTTGTCAATTCTCGATCTTACAGTACACGCCATTGCTGTTCTGTTCAGGAATTTTTCCCCTGTGCCCATATCTTCGAGGGTTTTCCCTACATTCTCCTCAATAAGTTTCAGTGTCTCTGGTTTTATGTGGAGTTCCTTAATCCACTTAGATTTGACCTTAGTACAAGGAGATAGGAATGGATTAATTAGCATTCTTCTACATGATAACCACCAGTTGTACCAGCACCATTTGTTGAAGATGCTGTCTTTTTTCCACTGGATGGTTTTTACTCCCTTGTCAAAGATCAAGCGACCATAGGTGTGTGGGTTCATTTCTGGGTCTTCAATTCTATTCCATTGGTCTACTTGTCTGTCCCTATACCAGTACCATGCAGTTTTTTTTTTTTTTTTTTTTTTACAGTTGCTCTGTAGTATAGCTTTAGATCAGGCATGGTGATTCCACCAGAGGTTCTTTTATCTTTGAGAAGAATTTTTGCTATCCTAGGTTTTTTGTTATTCCAGATGAATTTGCTGATTGCCCCTTCTAATTCGTTGAAGAATTGAATTGGAATTTTGGTGGGGATTGCATTGAATCTGTAGATTGCTTTTGTCAAGATAGCTATTTTTACTATATTGATCCTGCCAATCCATGAGCATTGGAGATCTTTCCATCTTCTGAGATCTTCTATAATTTCTTTCTTCAGAGACATGAAGTTCTTATCATACAGATCTTTCACTTCCTTAGTTAAAGTCACGCCAAGATATTTTATATTATTTGTGACTATTGAGAAGGGTGTTGTTTCCCTTATTTCTTTCTCAGCCTGTTTATTCTTTGTGTAGAGAAAGACCATTGACTTGTTTGAGTTAATTTTATATCCAGCTACTTCACCAAAGCTGTTTATCAGGTTTAGGAGTTCTCTGGTGGAATTTTTAGGGTCACTTATATATACTATCATATCATCTGCAAAAAGTGATATTTTGACGTCATCTTTTCCAGTTTGTATCCTCTTGATCTACTTTTGTTATCGAATTGCTCTGGCTAGGTCTTCAAGTACTTTGTTGAAGAGGTAGGGAGAAAGTGGTCAGCCTTGCCTAGTCACTGATTTTAGTGGGATTGCTTTCAGCTTCTCACCATTTACTTTGATGTTGGCTACTGGTTTGCTGTAGATTGCTTTTATCATGTTTAGGTATGGGCCTTGAATTCCTGATCTTTCCAAGAGTTTTTCATGAATGGGTGTTGGATTTTGTCAAATGCTTTTTCTGCAACTAAGGAGATGATTATGTGGTTTTTGTCTTTGAGTTTGTTTATATACTGGATTATGTTGATGGATTTCCATATATTGAACCATCCATGCATCCCTGGGATGAAACCTACTTGATCAGGATGGATGAATGTTTTGATGTGTTCTTGGATTCAGATGGCGAGAACTTTATTGGGGATTTTTGCATCTATATAAATAAGGGAAATTGGTCTGAAGTTCTCAATTTTGTTGGGTCTTTTTGTGGTTTAGGTATCAGAGTAATTGTGGCTTCATAGAATGAGTTGGGTAGAGTACCTTCTACTTCTGTATTGTGGAATCGTTTGTGTAGAACTGGGATTAGATCTTCTTTGAAGGTCTGATAGAACTCTGCACTAAACCCATCTGGTCCTGGGCTTTTTTTGGTTGGGAGACTATTAATGACTGTTTCTATTTCTTTAGGGGATATAGGACTGTTTAGATCATTAACCCGATCTTGATTTAACTTTGGTACCTGGTATCTGTCTAGAAACTTGTCCATTTCATCCAGGTTCTCCAGTTTGGTGAGTATAGCCTTTTGTAGCAGGTTCTGATGGTGTTTTGGATTTCTTCAGGATCTGTTGTTATGTCTCCCTTTTCATTTCTGATTTTGTTAATTAGAATGCTTTCCCTTTGCCCTCTAGTGAGTCTGGCTAAGGGTTTATCTATCTTGTTGATTTTCTCAAAGAACCAGCTCCTCCTTTGGTTGATTCTTTGAATAGTTCTTCTTGTTTCCACTTGGTTGATTTCGCCTATGAGTATGATTATTTCCTGCCATCTACTCCTCTTGGGTGAATTTGCTTCCTTTTGTTCTAGAGCTTTTAGGTGTGTTGTCAAGCTGCTAATGTGTGCTGTCTCTAGTTTCTTTTTGGAGACACTCAGAGCTATGAGCTTTCCTCTTAGAAATGCTTTCATTGTGTCCCACAAGTTTGGGTATGTTGTGGCTTCATTTTCATTAAACTCCAAAAAGTCCTTAATTTATTTATTCCTTCCTTGACCAAGGTATCATTGAGGAGAGTGTTTTTCAGTTTCCACATGAATGTTGGCTTTCTATTATTTATTTTTTTATTGAAGATCAGCCTTAGTCCATGTTGATCTGATAGGATGCATGGGACGTTTTCAATATTTTTGTATCTGTTGAGGCTTGTTTTGTGTCCAATTATGTGGTCAATTTTGGAGAACGTACCATGAGGTGCTGAGAAGAAGTTATATCCTTTTGTTTTAGGATAAAATATTCTATAAATATCTGTTAGATCCATTTGTTTCATAACTTCTGTTAGTATCACTATGTCCCTGTTTAGTTTCTGTTTCCATGATCTGTCCATTGGTGAAAGTGGTGTGTTGAAATCCCCCACTATTATTGTGTGAGGTGCAATGTGTGCTTTAAGCTTTACTAAAGTTTCTTTAATTAATTTGGCTGCCCTTGTATTTGGAGCATAGATATTCAGAATTGAGAGTTTCCCTTGGAAGTTTTTACCTTTGATGAGTATGAAGTGCCCCTCCTTGTCTTTTTTGACAACCTTGGGTTGGAAGTTGATTTTATTAGATATTAGAATGGCTACTCCAGCTTGTTTCTTCAGACCATTTGCTTGGAAAATTGTTTTCCAGCCTTTCATTCTGAGGTAGTGTCTATCTTTTTCCCTAAGATGGGTTTCCTGTAAGCAGCAAAATGTTGGGTCCTGCTTGTGTAGCCAGTCTATTAGTCTATGTCTTTTTATTGGGGAGTTGAGTCCATTGATATTAAGAGATATTAAGGAAAAGTAACTGTTGCTTCCTATTATTTTTGTTGTTAAAGTTGGCATTCTGTTCTTGTGGCTGTCTTGTTTTAGGTTTCTTGAGGGATTGCCTTCTTGCTTTTTCTAGGATGTGGTTTCCATCCTTGTATTGGTTTTCTCCTCTTATTATTTTTGAAGGGCTGGATTTGTGGAAAGACAATGTGTGAATTCGGTTCTGTCATGGAATACTTTTGTTTCTCCATCTAAGGTTATTGAAACCTTGCTGGGTATAGTGTCCTGGGTTGGCATTTGTGTTCTCTTAGTGTCGGTATAACATCTGTCCAAGCTCTTCTTGCTTTCATAGTCTCTGGTGAAAAATCTAGTGTAATTCTGATAGGCTTGCCTTTTATGTTACTTGACGCTTTTCCCTTACTTCGTTTAATATTCTATCTTTATTTAGTGCGTTTGTTGTTCTGATTATTATGTGTCGGGAGGAATTTCTTTTCTGGTCCAGTCTATTTGGGGTTCTGTAGGCTTCTTGTATGTTCATGGGCATCTCTTTCTTTAGGTTTGGGAAGTTTTCTTCTATAATTTTGTTGAAGATATTTGCCAGTCCTTTGAGTTGAAAATCTTCATTCTCATCTACTCCTATTATCTGTAGGTTTGTCTTCTCATTGTGTCCTGGATTTCCTGGATGTTTTGAGTTAGGATCTTTTTGTGTTTTGTATTTTCTTTGATTGTTGTGCCAATGTTCTCTATGGAATCTTCTGCACCTGAGATTCTCTCTTCCATCTCTTGTATTCTGATGCTGATGCTCACATCTATGGTTCCAGAATTCTTTCCTAGGGTTTCTATCTCCAGCGTTGCCTCACTTTGGGTTTTCTTTATTGTGTCTACTTTCCTTTTTATGTCTTGGATTGTTTTATTCAATTCCATCACCTGTTTGGTTGTGTTTTCTTGCAATACTTTAAGGGATTTTTGTGCTTCCTCTTTAAGATCTTCTACCAGTTTAGCAGTGTTCTCATGTATTTCTTTGAGTGAGTTATTAAGGTCCTTCTTGATGTCCTCTACCATCATCATGAGATATTCTTTTAGATCCAGGTCTAGCTTTTTGGGTGTGTTGGGGTGTCCTGGACTGGGTGATGTTGGAGTGCCGGGTTCTGGTGATGGTGAGTGGTCTTGGTTTCTGTTAGTAAGATTCTTACGTTTACCTTTCGCCATCTGATAATCTCTGGAGTTATTGATTTAGTTGTCTCTGGTTAGAGCTTGTTCCTCAGGTGATTCTGTTAGCCTCTATCAGCAGACCTGGGAGACTAGATCTCTCCTCTGAGTTTCAGTTGTCAGAGTACTCTCTGCAGGCAAGCTCTCCTCTTACAGGGAAGGTGCACAGATATCTGGCGTTAGGACCTCCCTCCTGGCCAAAGACGAAGGCCCAAAACAGGACCTCTTCCGAGGCTGAGTTGCTTTGGCCTGTCCCAGAAGCTGTTAGCTTCAGTATTCTACACTCTCACCTGTGAAGAATACTCTCAGAGAGGTCCTGGGACCAAGATGTCTGCTGCCGATGCTTAGGCAATGTGATCCTGGGCTGGGCGAACCCCTATCCTCTGGCCAGGAAAGTGTCTGGATGTCTTGGGCCTGTGCAGAATCCACTATTTAGTTATTAAGAATCTTTCTTGCTCCAGCAGAGAATTCTGTTTCCAAGCACTCTTGAGTTATGCTTGCTTTTAATTTCAGTTCCTTGAAATGCAAGTCTTGCTTCTGGCTTTTTTGAGTAACAGGAATTCACACTGGGAACAATCTATCTATCTATCTGTCTGCCTGTCTGTCTGTCTGTCTGTATGCATGTATGTATGTACAATTAGTCACATGTGAAATAATGAATTTTAAAACTAAATAGGTTATAATACATATATGATTTCTAAATAGATTATATATTATTCTATGTGTTCAATACATGCTAAATTATATACTGTGACAAAACCTGTAGAGAGATTTTATGGATGAAATGATTTTACTTTGATATCTACAAAAATCTGTCATTTATTTTACATGACTCCACATGGAAATACCAATTTTCAATATCATCTGGAAAAACAAAAAACCCAAAGTAGGGAAAAGAATTCTCAACAATAAAAGAACTTCTGATGGAATCACCATTCCTGACTTCAAGATATACCACAGAACAATAGTGATAAAAATCACATGGTTTTGGTAGAGAGACAAACACATAAGTCAGTAGAATATAGTTGAAGGTTCAGAAATAAACCCACACACCTATTACTCTTGATCTTTCAAAAGAAGCCAAAACCATACAGTGCAAAAAAAGAAAGCATTTTCTACAAATGGTGCTAGTCAATCTGGCAGTCTCCATGTAGAAGAGTACAAATTGATCTATATTCATCACCTTGTACAAAGGTCAAGTCTAAGTGGATCAAGGAACTCTAGATACATAAAACTGAATCTAAAAGAAAAGAAAGTAGGAAACAGCCTCGAATGCATTGGCACGGAAAGACATTTTCTGACAGAACACCAATGACTCGGGCTCAAAGATCAACAACTGACAAATGGGATCTCAGGAAACCAAAAAGCTTCGGTAAGCCAAAGGAATCTGTAAATATGACAAAATGGCAGACTATACTTTGGGAAAAGATCTTTGCTAGTCCAACTCTTATAAAATTATTACCAATTTTTTCCCCACAGTGTCCTATGAGTCTTTGGTAGGGGAGTTGCACTTTAATTTTTTCATTTGTGATTGTACTTCTTAACTCCACAGTTAGATTAGTTATGCTTTTTAAAGTAATTATCTTTATTTCACAAACAACTTTTTAAAATGAAGTGTAAGAGTGCATTTATTTTTTGGTAGAAGGAAACACATTTAGGATGTAGTTTGGTATTATTTTTGATTTCATAAAATGGTGTTTGTAGGGTCTCCTAGATACATGACTTCACTATTCTTTTTGGCTGTGTTTCCTATTAATTAAAAAAAGTCTCAAACAAAGGAAGAAAATGCTAAGAACTATCTCAAAAACATTTTTAACCCCTAGAAATTAGAAAAATGCAATTAAGACTATTTGAGATTTCCTCTTATACCAACCAGAAGTGAAAGGTTAACAACAACAACAACACAATATCAATTGCTAGAGGGTGAGTGGGAAAAGGGGAAAACTCATTTACTCTTGGTGGGATGGCAAACTGGTCCATTCACTCAGGAAATCAATGTGAAGAGTTTTCTAGAAGCTAAAAATTGAATATGAAATATCATCCAGTGCTATAACCTAGCACTCCTTAGTATATGCTCTAAAGAATAGACATGCTGTTCCATAGAAAATTGATAAACAGTTTAAGTTTGACTCCCGTCAGAATACTCAGGAAATGGGAATTTAATAAATGTCCTTCAACCAAAAATATTTTAAGAACCTAGATCTAACTTTCCTGATATTAAGGAAAGTGTCCCTTTTATTTAGTTCCAGACTCAGTAAAAGGATTGAAACAGGATGTCTTATTCAGTGTTTTATAACTATAAAGAGATATATGACTACTGCAACTGTTATACAGAAAACAATTCAAGTGGAGTTTGCTTATAGTTTCCAAGGTTTAGTTCATTGTCATTATGGTGAGGAGGATGGCATCGTGGAGGCAGAAGTACTGCTGGGGAAGGAACTGAATTCCACAGGCTGATCCATAGGCATCAGTAAGGGAAGTATTATGACTTGGAATGGTGATTTTGAGGCCTCAAAGCCCAGCCTCATTGCCAACTTCCTCCAACAAAGCTATACCACCTAATCTTTTCAATACGTGCAACTCCTGGGTGTCTATTTAGTCAGTCTATGAAGCTATGGAGCCATTCTCATTCAAACCATTGCACAGGGAGACTAGGGAGATGGCTCACTGTATAATACCCTGCCTTAAAACTCAGTATTCTTAAGACTGAGATAGAGGCAAACTAATTAGTTTGATCACATTAATTTGACTACTCTAAGTTTAGCCAGAGATTCTGTCTCAGTAAAAAAAATGATATGTGACCTAGGAAAGCACTCAGTTATAATGCCTGATATGAATACACACATACCCGCACATATGGATAACTTCCAACACAAACACGGTATACAAATACACATGCAAATAGAACAAAGAAATACTAAGATTAATTTTAGTATAACTTTATAGATTTGAAGACACAAACAAATTCCTGTTTTCTATATAGTATTAATGGGAAAAGAGGAAGACTTTAGAATAAATGCTCTAAGCTTAACTAAATAATCAACTCATCTCTGAGGGGAAATGTTTAATTACATTAATAAATTGATACACTGTTAGTAATGTATGTCGTCCCAGTCCAAAAATTTTATTGGTGCTGAAGCTTTATGTGAGTCCATTTGTAAAACTACTGACATAAATTTGTAGATATGATTCTTTTAGTAATTTTATCAACACAAATATTGTGTCAGTTCTAGACATAGGATAATAAGTGAGCATGAGAATTGATTGGAAAATCTAATTTTGTATCATCGATTCAGAAGCTGACTGTACTATCCAGTTTGGAAGCAAGAACCATTGAGAATTGCCAGGGCTTATATGGGCTTAATGACTCCTAGTTAAACATCAATATGATTTCTAATATTAACAACAAAAACTGTGGCTATATTTTCACCATGGCATTTTTGGATCTTCTATTGTAAAACTCTGTTACAAATAACTTATGTCCTCAGTTGCATTTCTATACCCTCAAGTAGTCTACACATCAACAGGTTTTCTTCAACAACATTGTGGTATTTGTTTCATTATTCATCAGGAAAATTATTCAAAGAATGGTTTGTAAAATGGAGCCTCTAGCAAAAATTTTTAAATGTAATTTTGGAGTATTTATTTTCTTCAGAATGAAAGAATGTTGAGCTTGGACTTAAGATATGTTTGTGGTGAGATAGCCTTCTCTTATATTTTTGGTTGTGAGCTTAGCCTTTAACAGCTGAGCTGTCTCTCCAGTTTGAGATAGCCTTCTCTATGTTAGATATTATCACAATATATATAATAATCTAAATTTTCATGGAGGATAATCTCTTAGAAAGCTTTGCATTTTGTCACTGGTGTTAATTTTGCTCAAATACTTACCTATGCTGTGTTTGTGACAGCAGAGTAAAATTATACCTGGGCAGAATATGAGAAACTCAGAGTTTGAAATAGGAAGAAGGGAAAATAGATGCTAAAAACAATTGATGCAGCAACATCTAAATACCTATTCAAGAAGGCTGTAGCTAGAAAAACTTCATATGAATTAAAGAGACAACAACAACAAGAAAATCATAGTAATCTTTTAAGTCCTAAGTCCATTCAGATACAGCTGAGGCTAAGAGTTGACTTCTTGTGTCCTAATCAGTGGATTTTCAGTTGGAGGAGGGCACATCTGGCAAGTAAGTTTAAAAAAAAAAAGTATGTTAGGAATAGATAAGTTGTGACATTTCAAATCCCAAACTGACTTTTTATTTTGACTCCTTTTACTTGATCTACAACCAAACTGTATTTGATGAATTGGGATTTCTCAACACACACACATGTACACATGCACACGCACATGCACATGTGCAAGCACACACTTACAGTATATATATGTATATATATATATTCAATGATATATATATATATATATATATACATCATTATTTCTGAAAAGATTTAATGCAGAAATTCTTTGTAAACATGTTTATACCCATTCTTCATTGTTTCTAAAACTATAGAAAAATAATTGAAATATTTATTTTATATGTATTTTACCATATGAGTTAAACAAACTTATAAACAGACATGATATTCAGTTGGTGATAAAGGGAAGAACATTTAAATTACAAAACATGAATATGGTGAAAGTCTTTTTTTCTTAGTGGTAAATAGTAGAATGTATCCCATGGTAGAACAATAAAGTTATCAGAAAGGATTTGCTTTAATAACTAGGGTACTCTAAAAATGATCTATGACTGATTAGTCAATAAACTCATGAGTTGATTAACACATGAAAGTTGTACCATATGTCTTCCAAAGATTCAACCTCAACACTGATAAAGCAAAAAAAAAATACAATAAGTATATTTTGAGAATACATATAATGCATAACACTTTTTAAAATTATGTTTTCTCCTTAACTATGTTCTAAATAAATAGTGTGAGAGAAAAACTGAACAAGTGCTCTGTGAAATATTCTACTTTTCTGAGAAAAAAGTATTTCTTTAAACATGATTCATATGTAGGACACTATCAATATACAAGTAGGTTTTTAATAACGATAATTGGATCTTTTCTGTGGATAAGTTTTATAAATTTTCACTTATTAGTCACAGGTTAAAGTTATCATGCTTTTAAAAATAATGATATATTAGAATAGAGTCACACAGTAGGACAATAATATCCAGGACTTTCAGTATAACACAAGCATGATCAAATATAAAGACATCATATATAAACCACCAGCCAAAAGGAATCCTAACAAGTTTTCATGGAAAAGAAAGCAATATTCTAAGAAATGTGCATGTTTGTTATGTCCAAGTCCTTGTACAGGAAAGATTGTATTTTTGAGTACTGTATTTTTGACACTATGGGTCGTTATACTATCTAATATGATTTACCTAAAACTAAACCTCTACTATGAACGGTAGGATGAGTATTATTATCAAAGTTTGGAGTTATTTGCTTACTCAAAATAAATACAATTGATATATAAAAAGTCAAATATTCATCACGTTATACAAAATCCTATTGATCATCATTCTTCAAACATGAAGTCCTATTTAATTTAATCGCTCTCTTTAGCTTAGTTGCTCAAAGGACTAAAAAATGTAAAAGTACAGTTTTTCTTTTTCTTTTTCTTTTTTCAGTGAAGCATTTGAGGGAAGGAATAATTCCAACTAACACAGCTGAAGTGCTTATCCAGTTGTCAGTTTGATTCTATATCACTTTGTTCGATTTTATAAATCTTTATACATTGCTTTTGCTTAAAAGTATTCTACTTGGTAGGAATTTGATCAGTCATTAAAATTTTGGCGAATGTTTTCTCCAAGTGCCTCTAAATATAACTTAAAAACAAAGCCACACAATGCAAGGCACAGCTTGAGTGATGATTTACCCTAATGGTTTCGCAGTATTTAATGGTACAGTAAGAGTTATGTTTAGGGTTTTTTTCCTCTCCTAAAGCTTTGGGAAATATATGAGCAAATATAGCTGACTTTCCACAAGAGGGCTTCATGTTTCAAATCAGTATTATCATAGGTATTTGGCAACATGCCCAGAAAATCCTATTGCTTGTTAGCTTATTGACTCAAGAAATTTGGGGTGGAACATTTTACCTATTTTGGAGAAGAATTTTTTAGAATTACTTATTTGGATGTATTTTTAAATTTTAAGAAAACACAGGAATATATGTAGAAATATTTATTTACACCATCATGACTGAATATTTAAATATTATATGAATACATAAAATTGTACTCATTTCTCTTTAAGAGATTCTTTTAAAGTTAACTTCAATTGCCTGTATAGGTCAGTGTTATTACAAGATGGAGAAACAGCAGTAGATTATTTGAGTATTTCTGCACATATACACACAAATCTTATCAATTTCTCTCTCTATCCCTTAATATGTCCACATATGTTATTGGAATATATATAACATATATTATGAATAAATGAACTATGGAAATTAATTTGTATAGCTATAATACATTATGTTTATATATACATATAATATGAGTATATGTTTCAGTATCTCTGCCTATTTTTTTATTTTTTACTTTATTTTATTTTAATTAGGTATTTTCATTTACTTTTCCAATGCTATCCCAAAAGTCCCCCATATTTATAAATACATTAATTACATGAAAATAACTATTGAGTACCCATATTTTAATGTTTTTCCTATCAGATCATAGAAGACAAAATTCCTAAGAAAAATATAAATTATGGAAATTTATCTTATGAAATTTTAAAGTTTCAGAGTTCTTCAGAAAATCCATAAGGAATATTTATATAATATGTTGAAGTAAATATCCATTGCTTACAGTTAGCTGGAGCTGAAGAATCAGCTGAGATAAATGAACTAACTCCACAGAAGTGAACCCTTTTCTTCTTAATCTTTTGTTAAATAGTAGGATATTTAACATTATTTGTCTTTTAAATTAACAGTCCTGGGTGAACACACAGAATCTTTATTCAAAGCTGAATCTTAAACTGTAAGTCAAATGTGGAAATGTGTAAGAGGTTCCCAATGTGATAGTGTTTTGGAGGCTAAGAAGTTATGGACAGCAGCTGAAGAGCTCCATTGTAAGAGTCAGTAGATTCTCTTGGTTACATTACAGCTGCAGCTGCAGTGGAGATTCCTTTATTTTGAAGATGCTATTACCCATGAGGTACTTCCAACAATGTAGCAGCTATGAAGTGGAGATGCCTTGAGCCTACCATGTACATTGTGAATATTGTGGATGGCAAACTCTCAAAATTGGAAATTCCCAAGCCTTTTTGGAGCTGTGAAGTTTGTGAGTTGTAGATATTGGGCATTGAGATATTTTATACTGTTGAAATTTATTTTTGCTGGTTCTTCTCTCTTGGATTCAGAAAGATATTAATTGTGGATTTTACAGGAGACCACAGTTAAGAGAACCTGTACTTTAAGGTTTTGAAGTTTTGAAAATCCATAGGATTTTTCAAAGTAGAACTGTGTTTCATATTATGATGTTAACATATGATCTTGGGGACAAGAGAGAAAAGAAAGATGATTCTTTAAAGTGATGAGTGTGTACATCAAATATGACAAATATCGAATGCCATAGTTAGCTTCAGTTGTCAATTTAATTATACCCAGGGAAGTGGGACCCACTACTGGGAAATTATATCAACTAGATTGGCCTGTGAATATATCTCCTGGATTTTCTTAATTGCTATTTGATATGAGAGATTCCTTCCACTATAGCAATGCTGTACCTGAGCAGATGAGACTACCTCTGGGAAAGTAAGCCAGTAAGCAGCACTTCTGTATGACTTTTGCCTTGGTTTCTGCTTCTAGTTTTCCTACTTTGGGTTCCTACCTTGATTATCTACACTGTTACACTATAGTTTCTATTGTTAAATAAAACACTTTCCCTTCCAAATTGCTCTTGATAAATATTCATCAAAATAACAAAAATAAAACTAGAATAATAATTATATATATACTTTTTAAATTTTTCTCTGTTTTTTGATTTGGCTATTATTAATAATAATTGTTAATAATTATTATCATATTTGTTGACATTGCCACCGTTGTTCCCCCTCTTCCCTTTCTCATTGTTCCTCATCCCCCTCCCCCTCCCCCTTGCCTCCAAGAGGTTGATCCATCCTAACAGGCCTCCCTCTTCCCTGGGGCCTCAAACAGCATTAGGCACATCTTCTTCCACTGAGGACAGACCAAGCAGTCCTCTGGGTATATGTGCCAAGAGCCTCTGACCAGCCCCTGTATGCTGCCTGATTGGTGTCTCAATGTCTGGGAGCCAACTTTGTCTGGGATTAGTTGAAAATGCTGGTCTTCCTGCCCTTCCTTTCAGCTTCTTCTCTCCTTTCCCTAAACCAGCCATAGAGGTCTCTATCTTCAGAATAATAGTTAGGTATAAATATCTGCATCTGTCTTACTCAGTGCTGGTAGAGCATCTCAGAGGACAGTAAGGATAGGCTCTTGTCTTCTGTGTCTTCTCCATTTTTGTCCCTGCAGTTCTTTTAGACAGGAACCATTCTAGGTCAAAACTTTTGACTGTGGGTTAGTAACACTTTCCCACCATTTGAGGCCCCATCTTTCTAATGAAGGTGGACTCTTCCAGTTCACACTGACCATTGTTAGGCATTTTGGCTAAGGTCAAACCACTGAGGCCTGAGAGAATCTTACCTCCCTCTTCTCTGGTACATTCCAAAGGGTTCCCCCACCTTTCACCCCTGTGATGCTGGACATTTCCTTTTATTGTAATGACCTTCTGGGCTTCTCTCCTGCATAACCCTATACTTTAACCTCTCCCCTTTTCCCATCCCCTCTACTCTCCCACTGATAACCCTCTCTTCTTCTGCCTCCCATGATTATTTTTTCCCCTTCCAAGTGGGACTGAAGCATCCACTCTTGGGTCTTTCTGCTTATTAAACTTATTATGGTCTATAGGCTTTTTTTCCCAATTATTTTCCTTTAAGTTTATTTTTTTTTACTTTTATTTTTTACAGTCCAATCATTACCTTCTCCTACAGTTCTTCATGCCATCCATCTTCCCTGCTATCTCCAAAAGGATGACCCCACCCCACCCTCCCTCCAGGCCTCCCCACTCACTGGGACCTCAAGTCTCTCAAGGGACAGACACTTCTCCCACCGAGGCCAGACCAGGCAGTCTTCTGATGTATATGTGTCTGGTGGGCCTTGGACCGTATAGTGTATGCTGTCTGGTCGGTGGCTCAGTTTCTGAGAGATCTCAGGTGTCCAGGATATTTGAGACTGATGGTCTTCCTATGGGGTTGCCTTCTTCCAGGCTTTTCCTCATTTAACCTCAGGGGTCCTTGGCTTCTCTCCATTGGTTTCCTATAAGTATCTGCATCTGTCTCAGTAAGCTGCTTGTTGGACAACTTGGAGGATAGCCATGGTAGGCTCCTGTCTGCAAGCAGACCATAACTCCAGTAATAGTGTCAGGTTTTGGGGTCTCCCCTTGAGATGGATTCCAAGTTGGGCCCATCACTAGACCTCCTTTCCCTCAGTCTCTTCTCAATTTTTTGTCCCTGTAGTTCTTTCAGACAGGAACAATTCTGGGTCAAAGTTTTTTGCTGTGGGATGACAACCCCATCATTCCACTTGATGTACTTTGTCCTTCCTGTCTTCCATGCAAAGTTCCTTTACAAGTTCCTTCTCCCCACTGTTGGGCATGAATTTTATCATATATATTCTTTACTTTTTGGCTAATAGCCACTTATTAGTGAGTACATACAATGTACGTCCTCCTGGGTCTGGGTTACATCATTCAGGATGATATGTTCTAGTTCCATCCACTTGTCTACAAAATTCATGACATCCTCATTTTTTTATACCTGAATAATATTCCATTGTATGAATGCACCACAGTTTTTGAATCCATTCTTCAGTTGAGGGACATTTGAGTTGTTTCTAACTTCCGGCTATTATGAATAAAGCTGCTGCTGGGGTATCTTTTGGTTATATGTCCAAGTGTGGTATAGCTGAATCTTCATGTAGAACTATTTCCAATTTTCTGATGAACTGCCAGATTGATATCCAGAGTGGTTTTATCACTTTTCAATTCCCACCAGCAATGAATGAGTGTTCCTTTTTTTTTCCACATCCTTGCTGGCATGTACTGTTCCTTAAGCTTTTGATTTTTGCCATTCTAACTGGTGTAAGGTGGATTCTCAGAGTTGGTTTGATTTGCATTTCCCTGATGACAAAGGACTTTGGCCGTTTCTTAATGTGCTTCTTGGACATTCCAGATTCCTTTGTTGTTGTTTTGTTTTTGTTTTTTTGTTTTTTTAATTTTTTTCTGTTGTTGTTGTTGTTGTTGTTTTTTTTTTTTCCCCCTCTGTACCTTATTTTTTTTTAATTTCTTATTTGTTTTTTTCTGGAGGTTAACTTCTTGGGTTCTTTATATATTTTGGATATTAGCCCTCTATTGGGTGTAGGATTAGTGATTATTTTTTCCCAATTTGTACGTTGTAAACTTGTCCTATTGACAGTCTTTTGCCTCACAGGAGCTTTTCAGTATCAGGAGGTCACATGTATCAGTTCTTCATATTAGAGCCTTATCCATTGGTGTTCTTTTCAGGAAATTCCTGCTGTGCCCATGAGCTTGAGTTTTTTTTTTTTTTCCCACTTTGATTTCTATTTTATTCAGTGTATCAGGTTTATATTGAGGTCCTAGATCCACTTGGACTTGAGCTTTGTGCAAGGTGAAAAATAAGGATCTATTTTCAGCACCGTTTGTTAAAGATATTTTCTTTTTTCACTGTGTGGTTTTGGTTTCTTTGCCAAAGATCAAGTGTCCATAAGTATGTGCGTGTTGTGGATAGCCCTGGGGCTAATTATATTTGATGTTAATTCCATTCTTCTGTGAGGGGCTGTGAACAAGGAATAAGTCAGCATTCAGGTGATTTCCTGTAAACCTGCCCCCCATCTTAATTTGTAAAATAAAGGAAAGCTGATGATTGGGCAGAAAGGGAAGGGAACAGAAGGTTGAGTGAGAGAAGAAGGAGGTTTGGGAGAGAGAGGATGCAGAAGAGGAGGAAGAAGAAGAAAAGCAGAGCAGAAGCACAAGGCCTGGAGAAACCACAAGTTCTAAGGGGTCTCATAGATGTGGAAGATGGTAGTATAGTGGTAGATCTAGGCACACAACAAGTATTTATATTAATTGAATCATGTTTTCATTGCCAAGGCATATTTGGATTGGAGACTTAACCACAAAATGTGGGTTCATTTCTGGATCTTCGATTCTACTCCATTGATCAACCTGTCTGTTTTTGGCCAATAACAGTATTATTATTATTGCAATAAAAAAGCTAGGGAGAGAATGTGAGTGAAGTAATACAGTATGCAGAAAAAAAATCATAACTGAAGGTAATGAAAGATTCAGGAGTAATTCGAGTTCCAAAGGAACAGTTTGAAAGGTTTTGAATAAGAATTGTCAAATTTAAGAGCATAATATTTTTACCTACTCACAGGAGGACAGATTTGATGGAAGGAGCTGAACTGGAGAGTGCGATTCAAAAAGGTAAAAGGGGACACAGTGCTGATGGGAATGCCAGTGACAAGTAGAAGAAAGCAGCCAAAAGCATTGCATAACTGAATACTAAATTACCATGCTATTGTCTCTAACCAGATCATTCAAGTAGTCTCAATACAATATAAAATAAATAACTCAATAATGATTCCAGTTGTAATTGCTATTGATTTGACTTTTAAATGCATGTATGGAAATTTTTCATAGGGCATATATGATATCATCATAAACATATAAACAATGTTCATTAGTAACTATAATTTATAGTACAATGAATGGTATTTTTACAGATATTTAACTTACAGTGTTCTTATATATCGAAACACAACATAGTCTCTTAGGATGAAATCATTGTATAGATCAAGCTCTGCTATAAACCCTGTTCTAAACAGGAAGAGTAGAATGTTTCCTCCCTGCCATTTAATCATATTGTCTTTAGCAGGTTTTCCTCAACTGCTTCTATGATACTTCTGTACTTTAAGAATTGTGATTGTTCATGACCAATTTTCCTTCCTAATAAAACCCTTCTTATTCTCAGAAAGTGGCTTTCAAGCTGACGAGCACTCTCCATTTATTATCCTCATCAGAAAGCCTCTGGTGGAATGCCACTCTGTTATCATTAGCGACCCAGGTGAGTCTATTGAACCTGCATGGTACGGACAATCTGCCTGATGAAATGCTTCAACTTCCAGTTAGGGAAATTTCGTTCAATCAATATAAAGTGCTGAGGTGACACATCCTGCTTTAAACTGTGCACAGTGTTTTTAAGTAGCCAACTATGATACTCAATGTCAAGGAACTACAATGATGTATTTAAGTTTGAAATGGCTTACTGACTTTAAGTGCTATAAATTCACCGTTTGTGAGTGATAATTATAAGTTTGACTTTACAGAAGTTTGGCAGAGTCTCACCATTCTCCCAGCAAATACTGAGAGTGAGCTCTATTGTACTTAATGGTCTATTTTTGTGGAATCTTTCAGTCCTTTTGAGCAAGGTAACAGAATAAATCAGGTAACTCTTCTTTATGTGTATGTACACATCACACTTTGACTTTACTATAAAAAATTACCCATATTTTCACAAAAATGAAACAAGGCAGAGAATTCAAGGTGTCAACTAAAAGTGGAAAAATCATGGTGGAAGATAAGACAGTTAGACATTTCTGTTAAGGAGATAGAAAGACAAAACCTCTGTATCCAAATAATTATGCCAAATGGTAAATACTTCAACCTGGCATAATATAAACACTATAATTATTTCTATGCTCAAAATCAATAAAACAAATTAAAGCAAAAAAAAAAAATAGAAAAGAGTTTTATTCATTTTATCCCCAAAATATATTGAAATAATTCATTTTTTTTCTAGAATAGAGAACGTTACTTTCATCTAAATCTAGATGCAATATTAATTAAGGACTTAATCCTAAGGAAATATAACAATTTTAAACTCTGTTAGCAATGTGTTCCGAATAAACTGTTTTTTTTTTGTTTTTTTTTACATTTATTCTCTATGCATTTGTACTCCTGTCCACAACTGTATTGGCTATTTTATTGCCATATCTTTATGTATTGGAATTTCCTAATAGGAGAGTGAATTCACAAATCTCAGATAAGACATTTACAAGTTTGCTTTATATAAAAAAAATTAAAATTCTTAAGTTTTTACTTTTGTTGCTAGTTTATAATGATAAACTGATTATATTACCTTGGATTTAATTAAGAGTACTCTAATGAGACTTTTTTCTTATTTAATTTCCTAAATATTGAAGAATAAAAATTTATACTGAACTCTTCTTCACCCCAGAGCCCGACCCCTCCCATCTAGAGATTGTTCCCGGAACACTCCTAAACTCTTCACCCCAGAATGCATTCCTGAACTCCTCACCCTAGAGTTCGAACCCTCCCAACTAAGGACTGTTCCAAGAACATTCTTGAGATAAGGGCCTCCTGGAACAACCTCAAAATGAACCAGGTACATTGCCAAATGATAGGACATGACCCCTTAGTTACGTAGATTCCCTTGGCAAAACCCCTTGTCCCTTGGCAGAACCCCCTAGTGATGTAAACTTGTACTTTCCCTGCCCAGTTCTCCCCCCCTGAGTTTTACTATATAAGCCTGTGAAAAATTTTGGCTGGTCGTCGATTCTCCTCTACACCACTAGGTGTATGAGTTTCGACCCCAGAGCTCTGGTCTGTGTGCTTTCATGTTGCTGCTTTATTAAATCTTACCTTCTACATTTTATGTATGGTCTCAGTGTCTTCTTGGGTACGCGGCTGTCCCGAGGCCTGAGTGAGGGTCTCCCTTCGGGGGTCTTTCATTTTTGGTGCGTTGGCCGGGAATCAGCGCGACCACCCAGAGGTCCTAGACCCACTTAGAGGTAAGATTCTTTGTTCTGTTTTGGTCTGATGTCTGTGTTCTGTTTCTAAGTTTGGTGCGATCGCAGTTTCGGTTTTGCGGACGCTCAGTGAGACCGCGCTCCGAGAGGGAGCGCGGGGTGGATAAGGATAGACGTGTCCAGGTGTCCACCGTCCGTTCACCCTGGGAGACGTCCCAGGAGGAACAGGGGAGGACCAGGGACGCCTGGTGGACCCCTTTGGAGGCCAAGAGACCATTTGGGGTTGCGAGATTGTGGGTTTGAGTCCCACCTCGTGCCCAGTTGCGAGATCGTGGGTTCGAGTCCCACCTCGCGTTTTGTTGCGAGATCGTGGGTTTGAGTCCCACCTCGCGCCTTGTTACGAGACCGTGGGTTCGAGTCCCACCTCGCGTTTGGTCACGGGATTGTGGGTTCGAGTCCCACCTCGTGCAGAGGGTCTCAATCGGCCGGCCTTAGAGAGGCCATCTGATTCTTTGAGTTGCTTGTGGTCGACGCAGAGTCGCCGCCGTTTCTGGTTTCTTTTTTGTCTTAGTCTCGTGTCCGCTCTTGTTGTGACTACTGTTTTTCTAGAAATGGGACAATCTGTGTCCACTCCCCTTTCTCTGACTCTGGAGCATTGGAAGGAGGTGCGGGTCAGAGCCCACAACCAGTCGGTGGAGGTCAGAAAGGGTCCGTGGCAGAACTTTTGCGCCTCCGAGTGGCCAACGTTTGGAGTGGGCTGGCCACCTGAGGGTGCTTTTGACTTGTCACTAATCGCCGCCGTCAGGCGAATTGTTTTTCAGGAGGAAGGGGGTCACCCTGATCAGATCCCCTACATTGTGACCTGGCAGAATCTCGTCCAATTCCCACCTCCATGGGTCAAGCCTTGGACCCCAAACTCTTCGAAGCTGACAGTAGCGGTTGCCCAGTCTGATGCAGCCAGAAAGTCCGGCCCATCAGCACCCCCCAAGATCTATCCAGAGATTGACGACCTCCTCTGGATGGACTCCCAACCTCCCCCTTACCCCTTGCCCCAACAGCCACTTGCAGCTGCCCCACCACAGGGACCAGTAGCGAGAGGGGCTCAGGGACCGGCGGGGGGGACTCGGAGTCGCCGAGGCCGAAGCCCCGGGGAGGAAGGGGGGCCAGACTCAACAGTTGCCTTGCCACTCAGAGCACATGTAGGAGGGCCAGCACCAGGACCTAATGATCTCATTCCTTTACAGTATTGGCCTTTTTCCTCTTCTGATTTATCCAATTGGAAAACTAACCACCCTCCCTTCTCAGAGAACCCCTCTGGACTTACTGGGCTCCTTGAGTCACTTATGTTCTCCCACCAACCCACTTGGGATGATTGTCAGCAGCTTTTGCAGGTTCTTTTTACCACAGAAGAAAGAGAAAGAATCCTGATGGAGGCGAGAAAAAATGTTCTGGGAGAGGATGGCACACCCACTGCCCTTCCTAACCTCGTTGACGAGGCTTTTCCCTTGAACCGCCCCAACTGGGACTACAACACCGCGGAAGGTAGGGGACGCCTCCTTGTCTATCGCCGGACTCTAGTGGCAGGTCTCAGAGGAGCCGCTAGACGGCCCACCAATTTGGCTAAGGTAAGAGAGGTCTTGCAGGGGCAGACTGAACCACCCTCAGTCTTCCTTGAGCGTCTAATGGAGGCATATAGGAGATACACCCCTTTTGACCCCTTGTCAGAGGGGCAGAGAGCCGCTGTAGCCATGGCCTTCATTGGTCAGTCCGCTCCCGACATTAAGAAAAAGCTGCAAAGGCTGGAGGGGCTCCAAGATCATACGCTCCAAGATTTAGTAAAAGAAGCAGAGAAAGTCTATCATAAGAGGGAAACAGAAGAAGAGAGGCAAGAGAGAGAGAAGAAAGAAATAGAGGAGAGGGAAAATAGACGGGATCGCCGTCAGGAGAGAAATCTGAGTAAAATTTTGGCCGCAGTTGTGAATGATAGACAGTCAGGAAAAGGTAAAATAGGGCTCCTGGGCAACAGGGAAGTGAAACCGCCAGGTGGCAGAAAGATACCACTGGAAAAAGACCAATGCGCCTATTGCAAAGAAAAAGGACACTGGGCTAGAGATTGCCCTAAAAAGCGGGAGCGATCCAAGGTCCTGACCCTAGAAGATGATTACGGAAGTCGGGGCTCAGACCCCCTCCCTGAGCCTAGGGTAACTTTGTCCGTGGAGGGGACCCCTGTCAACTTCCTGATAGACACCGGAGCAGAGCATTCAGTACTCACTAACCCCCTAGGCAAGCTAGGCTCCAAAAAGACCATGGTAATTGGAGCCACTGGTAGTAAATTTTACCCCTGGACGACCAAACGAGCTCTTCAGATAGACAAGAATATAGTGACCCACTCCTTTCTGGTGATACCTGAGTGCCCTGCTCCCCTCTTGGGGCGCGATCTGCTAACCAAACTAAAGGCTCAAGTCCAATTTACCTCAGAAGGCCCACAAGTAAGCTGGGGAAAGGCCCCTGTTGCCTGCCTTGTCCTCAACACAGAGGAAGAGTACCGGTTGCATGAAGAACAACCCAAAAATGCAGTTTCTTCAGGTTGGCTAACTGCGTTCCCCAATGTCTGGGCAGAACAAGCAGGAATGGGGTTGGCTAAACAAGTGCCTCCGGTTGTGGTAGAACTTAAAGCTGATGCCACCCCCATTTCGGTAAAACAATACCCCATGAGCAAGGAAGCTAGAGAAGGCATCCGGCCTCATATCCAGAGGTTGCTGGGCCAAGGAGTTTTAGTGGCCTGTCAGTCCCCCTGGAATACACCACTTCTGCCGGTTCGAAAACCAGGGACCAATGACTATCGCCCGGTACAAGACCTCCGGGAGGTTAACAAAAGGGTCCTGGACATTCACCCCACAGTCCCGAACCCGTACAATTTATTAAGCTCTCTCCCACCTGAGAGAACATGGTATACAGTTCTGGACTTAAAAGATGCCTTCTTTTGCCTGCGTTTGCACCCTAAGAGTCAGCTCCTGTTTGCTTTTGAATGGAGGGACCCAGAGGGCGGACAGACTGGTCAACTAACTTGGACTAGGCTACCACAGGGGTTCAAAAATTCCCCCACCCTGTTTGTCGAGGCCCTCCATCGGGATCTCGCGCCTTTTCACGCTCGAAACCCTCAGCTTACCCTACTACAGTATGTGGATGATCTCTTGGTCGCGGCGGCCTCGAAGGAGCTGTGTCACCAGGGAACTGAGAGGCTCCTCGCAGAACTGAGTGACTTGGGGTATCGAGTTTCGGCTAAAAAGGCACAAATCTGTCAAACTGAGGTAACCTACCTGGGGTATACCCTCCGAGGGGGCAAAAGATGGCTCACAGAGGCCCGGAAGAAGACTGTTATGATGATCCCATCGCCAACTACCCCACGGCAGGTACGTGAGTTTCTGGGGACTGCTGGCTTTTGTAGACTCTGGATTCCAGGCTTTGCAACCCTAGCAGCACCTCTATATCCTTTGACTAAGGAAGGGGTTCCTTTCGAGTGGAAAGAAGAACACCAAAGAGCTTTTGAGGCTATCAAGTCGTCTCTAATGACTGCCCCCGCGCTAGCATTACCAGACTTGACTAAGCCTTTCGTCCTATATGTGGACGAGAGAGCGGGTGTAGCCAGGGGAGTGTTGACACAAGCACTGGGACCCTGGAAGAGACCTGTAGCCTATTTGTCAAAAAAATTAGATCCTGTTGCTAGTGGATGGCCCACATGTCTGAAAGCTATTGCAGCAGTAGCCCTGTTGATCAAAGATGCTGACAAATTGACAATGGGACAACAGGTGACTGTTGTGGCCCCTCATGCCTTAGAAAGTATCGTGCGTCAGCCACCTGACAGATGGATGACAAATGCCCGAATGACACACTATCAGAGCCTGCTGCTAAATGAGCGTGTAACCTTTGCGCCCCCTGCCATCCTCAACCCAGCTACCCTTCTCCCTCTAACAAATGATTCCGTCCCAGTACATCAATGTATGGACATCCTCGCTGAAGAAACTGGGACCAGAAGTGACCTGACTGACCAACCCTGGCCTGGAGCTCCCAGTTGGTACACGGACGGCAGCAGTTTCCTGATAGAGGGGAAGCGAAAGGCTGGAGCTGCGGTGGTAGACGGGAAAAAGGTAATTTGGGCAAGCGCTTTGCCTGAAGGAACGTCGGCACAAAAGGCTGAACTTATAGAGCTTATACAAGCCCTCCGAGAGGCTAAAGGTAAGATCATTAACATCTACACTGACAGCCGCTATGCTTTTGCTACCGCACACATCCATGGGGCCATCTACAGGCAGCGAGGGCTATTGACCTCGGCTGGTAAAGACATTAAAAACAAAGAAGAAATTCTGGCCCTGTTGGAAGCCATACATGCACCTAAGAAGGTAGCCATCATCCACTGCCCCAGCCACCAAAGAGGAGAAGACTTGGTGGCCAGGGGCAACCGAATGGCAGACTCAGTAGCAAAACAAGTTGCTCAAGGGGCCATGATCTTAACTGAAAAAGGTGATCCGCCCAAAAGCACTGAGGACGAGAGGTATAACATAAAAGAGCTATGGTGGACCAGAGATCCCTTCCCATATTTTTTTGAAGGGAAAATAGAATTAACTCCCGAAGAAGGAATAAAATTTGTGAAAGGACTACACAAATTCACCCACCTGGGAGTTGAAAAAATGATGAGACTAATTAAAAATTCCCGATACCAAGTCCCCAACCTGAAGTCAGTGGCTCAAAAGATTATAGACTCCTGCAAACCATGTGCATTCACTAATGCAACTAAAGCCTACAGAGAACCTGGAAAGAGACAACGGGGAAACCATCCTGGAGTGTATTGGGAGGTAGACTTTACTGAAGTTAAACCTGGAATGTATGGTAACAAGTATCTGTTAGTATCTGTAGACACCTTTTCAGGATGGGTCGAGGCATTTCCCACTAAAACAGAGACTGCTCAGATTGTGGCCAAGAAGATCCTTGAAGAAATCCTGCCAAGATTTGGAATCCCTAAGGTAATCGGGTCCGACAATGGACCAGCCTTTGTTGCCCAGGTAAGTCAGGGCTTGGCCACTCAGTTGGGCATCGATTGGAAATTACATTGTGCTTACCGCCCTCAAAGCTCAGGACAGGTAGAGAGGATGAATAGGACCTTAAAAGAGACCTTGACTAAATTAGCCATTGAGACCGGCGGGAAAGACTGGGTGGCTCTCCTCCCTCTTGCGCTCTTCCAAGCCCGGAACACTCCTGGACGTTTCGGGCTCACTCCTTTTGAAATTCTGTATGGAGGACCTCCCCCCTTAATGGAAGCTGGTGGAACATTAGTTTCCGACTCTGACCCTGTCTTACCCTCCTCTTTGCTTATTCATTTAAAGGCCCTAGAAGTGATTAGGACCCAGATTTGGGACCAACTGAAAGCAGCCTATACCCCAGGGACCACCGCAGTACCCCACGGGTTCCGAGTTGGAGACAAAGTCTTGGTCAGGCGGCATCGAACCGGCAGCCTTGAGCCACAGTGGAAGGGACCCTATTTGGTGTTACTGACAACCCCTACTGCGGTAAAAGTTGACGGAATCGCCTCCTGGATCCACGCCTCCCACGTCAAGAGGACCGCCAGCCAAGATGAAGAAAACCACGACGATAATTGGACAGTGGCAGCCACTGACAATCCTCTTAAGCTTCGTCTGCATCGCAGGCGCCACTCTAGACCTAGGGAACCTTAACCCTCATGCTCCAATTCAACAGTCCTGGGAGGTGCTTAATGAAAAGGGAAACATTGTATGGGCAACCACAGCAGTCCATCCCCTCTAGACTTGGTGGCCTGATCTCACGCCTGACGTCTGTAAGTTAGTGGCAGGATCCCCCAATTGGGACCTCTCAGATCATAATGATCTTAGCAACCCACCCCCTGAGGAGCGGTGTGTCCCAAATGGGATAGGGAGCACATATGGGTGTTCGGGGCAGTTCTACCGAGCTAATCTTAGAGCTGCACATTTTTATGTTTGCCCTGGTCAGGGTCAGAGCAAAAGGCTTCAACAAGAATGCGGGGGGGGGGGGGCATCAGATTACTTTTGTGGTAAATGGACATGTGAAACGACAGGGGATGTTTACTGGAAGCCCTCCTCTAAATGGGACCTAATCACGGTAAAACGAGGTAGTGGCTATGATAAGTCAAACGAAGGAGAAAGAAACCCCTATAAATATCAAGAGAGTGGGTGCGCTTTTAAAAACAGAGCACCCTCAGGACCATGCAAAGATAAATACTGCAACCCCCTACGTATAAGGTTCACCGAGAACGGAAAACAACACCGTCTAAGTTGGCTTAAAGGAAATAGGTGGGGTTGGCGAGTATACATTCCACTAAGAGATCCTGGGTTCATTTTCACGATCAGACTGACAGTGAGAGACCTGGCAGTGACACTCGTAGGGCCCAACAAGGTCCTTATAGAACAGGGCCCCCCAGTCGTACTGGATCCCCCAAAGGTCCCGACTGTACCAGCTCCACCAACTCCACAGCCCAACACAGTGGTACCCTCCCTAGGAACTAATACTCTCCTCATAAAGCCTACCTTGGCTTCCCCACCGCCCCTGGGAACAGAGGACCGTCTGGTCAGTCTAGTCCAAGGAGCTTTTTTAGTTCTAAATAGAACTAACCCTAATATGACTCAATCATGCTGGTTATGCTATGCCTCTAGCCCCCCTTATTATGAAGGAATAGCTCAGATCAGGACTTATAATACTACTTCAGATCATTCTCAATGCCTTTGGGGAGAAAACAGAAAGGTGACTCTAGCAGCAGTTTCAGGAAGAGGGCTTTGTCTGGGCCGGGTACCTCAGGATAAAGGGCACCTTTGTAATCAGACCCAGAACATCCAGTCTAGCAAAAGTGGTCAGTATTTGGTACCTCCCCTAGACACAGTGTGGGCTTGCAATACCGGTCTCACTCCTTGTGTGTCTATGTCTGTTTTTAATAGTTCCAAAGATTTCTGCATTTTGGTTCAGCTTATTCCCAGACTCTTGTATCATGATGATAGCTCTTTTTTAGATAAATTTGAACATCGGGTCCGCTGGAAAAGAGAACCCGTTACCTTAACTTTGGCAGTTCTATTAGGATTGGGAGTAGCAGCTGGAGTAGGTACAGGAACCGCTGCCTTAATTAAGACCCCCCAATACTATGAAGAACTACGTGCAGCTATGGATATTGATCTTAGAACTATAGAACAGTCTATAACCAAATTAGAAGAATCTTTAACTTCTCTGTCCGAAGTGGTACTGCAAAATAGAAGGGGATTAGACTTATTATTCCTTAAAGAAGGAGGACTCTGTGCTGCCTTAAAAGAAGAATGTTGTTTTTATGTTGACCATTCAGGAGTAATCAAAGATTCTATGGCTAAACTTAGAGAACGCCTAGATATACGTAAAAGAGAAAGAGAAAGCCAGCAAGGATGGTTTGAAAGCTGGTTTAATAAGTCCCCTTGGCTCACCACTCTCCTCTCCACTATAGCAGGACCTTTAATTACACTTATGCTTTTGCTTACTTTTGGCCCATGCATCCTTAATAAGTTAGTAGCTTTTATTAGAGAAAGGATAAACGCAGTACAAGTTATGGTACTAAGACAACAATATCGGGTCCTTCAGGAGGTTGAAAACTCGCTCTAAGATTAGAGCTATCTCCTAGAGGAAGTGGGGAATGAAGAATAAAAATTTTTACTGAACTCTTCTTCACCCCAGAGCCCGACCCCTCCCATCTAGAGATTGTTCCCGGAACACTCCTAAACTCTTCACCCCAGAATGCATTCCTGAACTCCTTACCCTAGAGTTCGAACCCTCCCAACTAAGGACTGTTCCAAGAACATTCTTGAGATAAGGGCCTCCTGGAACAACCTCAAAATGAACCAGGTACATTGCCAAATGATAGGACATGACCCCTTAGTTACGTAGATTCCCTTGGCAAAACCCCTTGTCCCTTGGCAGAACCCCCTAGTGATGTAAACTTGTACTTTCCCTGCCCAGTTCTCCCCCCTTGAGTTTTACTATATAAGCCTGTGAAAAATTTTGGCTGGTCGTCGATTCTCCTCTACACCACTAGGTGTATGAGTTTCGACCCCAGAGCTCTGGTCTGTGTGCTTTCATGTTGCTGCTTTATTAAATCTTACCTTCTACATTTTATGTATGGTCTCAGTGTCTTCTTGGGTACGCGGCTGTCCCGAGGCCTGAGTGAGGGTCTCCCTTCGGGGGTCTTTCAATATCAAAACTAAATATGCTGATATCCATAAATAATTTATTAGAATTCTTCCTTCTTGTACATTTTAAGTTAGAAAACACAAAAATTTCACATAGTAAAAACAAGAATGTAGAGTGTGATGTACCCATAGCACATTTTGGTTCAATACTAACTTCAACAATGTTAGCAAATAGAAGTCAGTTATATACTGCCTAGTATCTCTGTTTTAGCCAATCTGTGAATATATTTGCATTTACCTAAGGCAATTTTTGTGTTGCAGTGATTCTGTGTGAGACTCTTCTACGGAAGAAATTAAACAGAACAATAGAAATCTTGATAAATGCAATCCTACCAATTACTCAGTTCAATTCTAATTCAGTAAACTGTTTAATGGTGGAATTGAATTTTACTGAAAGTCATTTCCTGTCATTTGTAGCCTGTGAAATAAGTTCATGATGAAAAATACATATACACTGTATTAATCTGTGGATTGGAAATGCAGTCCTCATATTTCCAGGGCAAGTGTATAATACCCTTAGTCACTACCTCAGCCCAAGTAACGATTTTAGTTTGCACCCAAACTATTCTCTGAAGATTCTGGGTTAAAACTTTGCTCAGCAGTGTGATAATAAATTGGTAGTGTATTTAAGTTCTGAAGCCTCAGAAGAGATTCCTTCATTCTTCTGGGATACTTCCTTAGACTGGATAATGGAACTCTTGTCCCCTCTCTTCTAGAGAGTTTGTACATGAGGTGAGAGGTTTGCTCTGCCACTCTCACCACAGTAATAAGAAGACTTCAAAAATATTAAAATTAGGAACAACATTAGGGTTTCCCACCTTTTTTTTTGTATTTAGAGCCTCTTTTTAGAGCAGAAAATGCTCATTTGGGCCAGCAGTTGAAGTGTTTCCTAAAGGTTGTGATGAGGTATATGACTCCAAAAGTGAGGTAGGCTCAAGCTTGGCCGCTGGCTATCCTGAGGGACACAGTCTCCAATATTTCTCACGTAAAATAAGATGGAAATTGGAAACAAAACAAAACAAAAACCAGATCAACTACACATAGCATCTACATTGTTGTCATTGGTGATAGTTAATCTTACTGTCCATCTTACATTTATAATTTCCATAGGAGTATGCCTCTGGGTATATGTATATATAGGAAGATTTTGATATTTTTCTTAATAAATCCTGTGGTGGGTTCACTACCTCTCTCAATGCTTTATGTCCCTGAATAAAAGACACACACAGCCTTAATATATTTATATTTAGCTTTATATAGCACAATAGCTGAGCCACTGTTTAACCTCTATACAGTTAATCCACCGTCTGCTGATAATCCAGCATTATCACTTACTTAATTCTATATTCTATCTTGGTTTCTTGAACCTACTTGGGAAGCTCCCTGGGCCATTCTCTCCTGGCTCCTTTACACCACTGATATGCCTCTGTCCTGTCCTCTTCTCAGGCATGGCTTTTCTCCTTTCTTCTACACACTCCCAGCATGGTGGATCTTCCTTTTCCTTCCTCTCTCCCTGGCCCAAGCCTGGAAAATTCTAAACACTCGCCTCTGTCTTTCTTTCCCAGCTATTTACCAGTCAGAACCAACTGGGGACAGGTTCCCAGAAGCTATATGCAGACTCTCTTGTAAGGACTTTTGGGGGGTTTACATAATTAGCTTTCATAATATAGGCAGCTACACGAAGGTGTTTCTAAAGTGAAAATTTTCATCTAAGTAGGGAAGACTAACCCTGAACATAAGCAGACCATGGCTCTTGTTTTATTTCTAGACATAACAGGAAAGAGAACACTTTTTATATTAACAAGAGGCTTAGGCAGAAGCAGATGTTAGTTTCTGATGGATCTGGGCAGATAAGCTGCTATAACCAATACTACAGCAGGAAAGACAACCTGATATTCTTGATATTAGTCAAAAAAGAAACAGTTTCAGAACTGATTCAGATTAATGCCATAATACAAGGGAACAGGAATTTTTCCCCTGTGCCCATATCTTCAAGGCTTTTCCCCACTTTCTCCTCTATAAGTTTCAGTGTCTCTGGTTTTATGTGAAGTTCCTTGATCCACTTAGATTTGACCTTAGTACAAGGAGATAAGTATGGATCGATTCGCATTCTTCTACATGATAACAACCAGTTGTGCCAGCACCAATTGTTGAAAATGCTGTCTTTCTTCCACTGGATGGTTTTGGCTCCCTTGTCGAAGATCAAGTGACCATAGGTGTGTGGGTTCATTTCTGGGTCTTCAATTCTATTCCATTGGTCCACTTGTCTGTCTCTATACCAGTACCATGCAGTTTTTATCACAATTGCTCTGTAGTAAAGCTTTAGGTCAGGCATGGTGATTCCACCAGAGGTTCTTTTATCCTTGAGAAGAGTTTTTGCTATCCTCGGTTTTTTGTTATTCCAGATGAATTTGCAAATTGCTCCTTCTAATTCGTTGAAGAATTGAGTTGGAATTTTAATGGGGATTGCATTGAATCTGTAGATTGCTTTTGGCAAGATAGCCATTTTTACAATGTTGGTCCTGCCAATCCATGAGCATGGGAGATCTTTCCATCTTCTGAGATCTTCTTTAATTTCTTTCTTCAGGGACTTGAAGTTTTTATCATACAGATCATTCACTTCCTTCGTTAGAGTCACGCCGAGATATTTTATATTATTTGTGGCTATTGAGAAGGGTGTTGTTTCCCTAATTTCTTTCTCAGCCTGTTTATTCTTTGTGTAGAGAAAGGCCATTGACTTGTTTGAGTTAATTTTATATCCAGCTACTTCACCGAAGCTGTTTATCAGGTTTAGGAGTTCTCTGTTGGAATTTTTAGGGTCACTTATATATACTATCATATCATCTGCAAAAAGTGATATTTTGACTTCCTCTTTTCCAATTTGTATCCCCTTGATCTCCTTTTGTTGTCGAATTGCTCTGGCTAATACTTCAAGTACTATGTTGAAAAGGTAGGGAGAAAGTGGGCAGCCTTGTCTAGTCCCTGATTTTAGTGGGATTGCTTCCAGCTTCTCTCCATTTACTTTGATGTTGGCTACTGGTTTGCTGTAGATTGCTTTTATCATGTTTAGGTATTGGCCTTGAATTCCTGATCCACGATATAAGATACAATTTCCTAAACACATGAAACTCAAGAAAAATGAAGACTGAAGTGTGGACACTATGCCCCTCCTTAGAAGTGGGAACAAAACACCCATGGAAGGAGTTACAGAAACAAAGTTTGGAGCTGAGATGAAAGGATGGACCATGTAGAGACTGCCATATCCAGGGATCCACCCCATAATCAGCATCCAAACGCTGACACCATTGCATATACTAGCAAGATTTTATCGAAAGGACCCAGATGTAGCTGTCTCTTGTGAGACTATGCCGGGGCCTAGCAAACACAGAAGTGGATGCTCACAGTCAGCTAATGGATGGATCACAGGGCTCCCAATGGAGGAGCTAGAGAAAGTACCCAAGGAGCTAAAGGGATCTTCAACCCTATAGGTGGAACAACATTATGAACTAACCAGTACCCCTGAGCTCTTGACTCTAGCTGCATATGTATCAAAAGATGGCCTAGTCGGCCATCACTGGAAAGAGAGGCCCATTGGACACGCAGACTTTGTGTGCCCCGGTACAGGGGAACGCCAGGGCCAAAGGGGGGGAGTGGGTGGGTAGGGGAGTGGGGGTGGGTGGGTAAGGGGGACTTTTGGTATAGCATTGGAAATGTAAATGAGCTAAATACCTAATAAAAAATGGAAAAAAAAAAAAAAACAAAAAAAAAACAAGGGAACAGGATAAAAACAATACCACGTTTAGGTACACAGAGCCTTCCATTTAGAAATGTTAACAGAAAGCTTGTCTATTTACATGCAAATTCTATGAAACATTCAATTCTATTCTATATTCAGGGATTGAATGATCACTGTGCTAGGTATGATAATGAGAGAACTGCTTTGTTATTTCTTTGATCTTCTCTATGGGCTCATTAAATTGGTTTTATCATTAATATTTATAAGTTGAGAAAAGGAGATTTAGAAAGGTTAAGTTAATTGCTCAAGATCAGTCAATTAGAAAACTAGCAAAAGGAAGTTTTTCTCCCAAATCTATCTTGAACTGACAACAGTAACTTAAATGTTAAAAGAAGTACTTTCCTTCTAGAATATGTATCTTCAATGAAAAAAATTCAGAAATAAAATGAAACATAGTAAGATCAATGTAAAATTCCAGTTGACTGCGTATTGTAAAATTCTAGGAATTTTATTAGTTATAAATATCCCAAAATGTTTTATTTTATCTGAAAATAGCTTAATCACATTTATCTTATGTCAATAAATGTTTCTTCTGCAAACATAGGCAAAGTCATTGTTTGCATGCAATGACCATGAAGGCCAAAAGGAGTGAAAGATCCCATAGTCCTAGAGTTAAAAATGGCTATAGTTAGGAACTCGAAACTGAACCCAACTGCTGTGCAAGAGCAGTAAGAGATCTCAACCGCTGAGCCATCTCTCCACCCTCCCAATTATACATTGTGAATAAAAGAGTTCCAAAAACACTCTAAAAACACACTTCTATATTTTTAGGAACTGATAAATGTAGAAGAACATCTACAATTAGAAAATAAATTAGAAATGTTATTTAGAAGGCTATCCTTTAAGCACTCTGAGATTACGAGTCAGTAAGCCCTGGATCAAGAAAACATTCTCGGTTCCTTCAATGAGGAACACAACAGGATTACTGATGTTGTTCACACCTGTAAAATGTGAGATAAATGTCTGAATAAACGTTGCAATGCAACATATGATGCTCTATAGTTTCATTGTATCAATGTGATTTATTTTGTAGCATGCCTTGATTTTTCAGGCAAGGTAGACAATAGGTAATCTTTCTGCTACATCATAGAAAATGAAAAATAAAAACGGAGATGAACAGTAGATTATAACTTTTATAACCAAATCACCAATCTATTGTCATTCTTAATCCTAAAATGAAAGAAAAAAATCTGAGAAAATTTTAGAATCATCTTAACTCATGTTATGACTCTCATTGATTTTCATCCAATTGTCATCAAATGTGGCACTCAGGATACTCATGCAAACAGACCCACATCAAGTAAAATTCTCACTTATTTTCTACTAACAAAATACTCAATACTCAGTATCTAAATTATGTGCTCTATACTGAGGAGAACTAACCCAATTTAACATCAGATAAGTATTGAGGGTGATGTGTTTGTATTTTGTATCTTGCCCTAAGTTTTGATATCCGTTTATTTGTCTAATCTATGAATAAAGATATTCTAACTATTTCCCCATAAAATATAAATGTATACACATTTGTTTCTATTGGATCTTTTAACATTCATAGTCTATGTTTAACAGTAAGTAAGTGGCCTCCAAAGGAATATCTTCTAAAACATATCGAGAATGTGATTATTTCTAATTTCCGTGCATTGGAATGGATCCCTTTCCCTCCTAGAGAGAATTGACTTCCTTAGATACAATGTAAAGGATACAATTTAAAGAAAGGCTGATTTTATTCTTATTTGTGCTGAAAACAGTCACTAGATGAATTTGAAATGTAAGAAATGTTGTTTATATTCACATAAGAGACAAATGTGAATCACCTGCTCAATGAGAAGAAGTACATAGGCAGGCACTTTCTTTCTTTTCTTCCTTTTTTTTTTCACTTTATTTTTATTTTATTAGATATTTTCTTTATATACATTTCAAATGCTATCCTGAAAGTTCCCTATACCCTCCCTCAGCCCTGCTCCCCTACCCATGCACTCCCACTTCTTGGCCCTGGCGACTTTCTTTCTTTTCTGTTTTTCACATTTCTGTTTGTGGTGTGTGTGTGTGTGTGTGTGTGTGTGTGTGTGCATTTTCTCATATGTTTTTACATATGTGTATGAAGCTGCACAGGAACTTGTGGGCACATGCATATGAAAATCTGAGGCTGACACTGGGATTCTTTCTCCATCACAATCCTTTCATCATTCAATAAGCAGCTCTTACCAAACCAGAGCTTGCTCAGATGAGCAGTTTCACCACCAGGCTGATTCTGGTGATCTCGTGTCTCTTCTTTCCAAACACTCCAAACACTGGAGTTTGATGCCCAAACAGTATTTACATGTGTTTTGGGAACCACCAATCCATAGGTGTTTCGTGTATCTAGTCATCTACCAGCCCTGGGCAAGTACTTCATGTCTTTAGTTATTTATATATTTCATACTCAAATGACATAAACAAAAAATACTTAAGGTAAAATGTGAGAAATATACCAAGATGGGAAATAGATATACTGGCCTATGTAATAGAAAATTAGGGGTGTACATTTAAGAATTTCTATAGCTGGATTAAAGATTCAAATGATATTACTTCAGCAAAATTCTTGTCAGTCTATCTTCCTTAAGGTTTATTTGATTTTAAGGACGATTGTGTGAATGACATGGCAGCAGGCCCAGATTTTATGTACTTGCAATTAAGATCAACAAGGAGGTAGGGACTTTAAGCCACTATTCCTCAAAATAATTTCCAAAGATCTCGTTTTCTTCTGGTTCTTGTGTCTTTGCGTAAAGAAAATCGTGTCGATTAAGAAAATGAGATGTCCTGTTCAGCATTGTCTCATAACACTTACAACACCTGAAATCTCTAACCAGATCATGGAATAGGAAAAGAAAGTGAATTTGCTTAGAATGCTGTTATATGCAGGTCATTGGCAGGGTCCAGAGAGATGTCTCAGTAGTTAAGAACTCTTACAGCTCTTGTATTATGTTTAGTTCCCAGGATCCACAACTGTTAGCTCACAGCTACCTACAACTCTGGATCCAGGGGTTTAACACACTCTTTGGTCATCCATAGGAATCTCCAAGTATATGCTCATACACACAGACACACATACATACACATAAATAAATTCCCCCCCCAATGTGAATGGTAACAGAAGTCATTTCTTAATATACAAGCAAGTTAAATCTTGAATCTATACATTCATAATTTCATGCACTTAAGTTTGTCACCAACCTCAGAAGGTGTTATCTAGCTACTAAAGCCAGATCCCAAAATGGAGTTTCATGATGTTATAAGTGCCTTTTGTTGGGCCCATATGTCACAAGACTACATAATAGTTTTTCTTATAAGATATTAAATGTATTGGGTAGAATAACAAATAGCGAGCAAGAAAATGAAAAAGAGTACTCTACATTTGGAAAATGTAACTAGTCGAAAACATCCACAATAAGACCTTTCTAAATTAAATGTAATAAAAGTTTTCTTGACTGGAATGTAAAAAAAATAAATAAATAAATAAATAAAGAATAACAATATATTAAAAAGTGAAGAAGGAAAGTAATAAATTAAAATGAACTTGAAACAAGTTTTCTTGAATTGTTTAGATGATGTTTAATTTTATATTATACAGATATATATATCTGCCTGGTGCTTGTGCTGAAAAATGAGAAGTCTCAGTTACGACACCAGTGCTGTGCTGGCCTACTTATAGCCATGCTCCCACCAAGATGAAACCACCTCTGAAACTAAGTTTCACATATACTCCTCTATTGTCTTGGTAATGGTGACTTATCACAGCAATAGAAAAGTAATTAAAACAGATAGGATGGTCCTTTGAAACTTCAAAACCTGGCCTCAGTTATACTGCCTTTCCAACAAACCCAAACCAACTACGTCTCCTCAATTGCTTCTTTAACTGCAGCCTAGCTATTCTAATATATAGGCCTGCGAGGTTCAAGCTTATCCAATCCATGTCATGATAAATGATTGCAACCTTAAACATTTTGGAAATCTATATTCATTAAAAATATGTTACCAAAAATCAGTCATTAAAATTAAATTACTGATATTTTTTAAAAAAATCAATTTATCGAAGCTCATAGACTTTTAACTTTAAAGGATACCAAGAAGAGTATTAAATATTATTTTGGTTGTATTTTGAATTATACCCAGATTATTTTTACTCCTTTAACTAGATTATTGTCTATATTATATATCTTTTCTCCTTTGTAGTCCTCATATGCAGGAAAATATGGTTTTTTTCTATCATGGTTTAGAAATTATTCATATCTACACAAAAAAGCAAAACACAACTTCCTAGTGAAGATTAACACGAAAACATCCATGTGTCTCTGCCTAGAGGAAGATCCACGGATCTCAAAAGCACAGTTGCTCAGCCTATTCTCCTTCCTGGGGCATCTAGAACAGGTCATTATACATAGCATTCTAATGCCTTGAAAAGGATACATAGCACAGCAAGAAAAATCAAACTGACAGGAAACACTGTGAAGTCCAAAGGATGCTCACAGGTTGACTTCAAAAACCCCCCTCACCATTTTCTGAAAGAATTTGCTGAGTGTTTACATCGTAAAAATAAAAGCCATAGTTGGAAAGTTCTGGAAATGGCAAGGAATAAAATCGTCAATTAACTTAAGTTCATAGTTCTCTTATTTATTACTCCAACATATAGGGCAACAATGAGCTGAGTAGTTCAGTCCATTACTGGAACTGTGGATCGCAAGTTTAGATTCAGCATTAGGAACACATAAGATTATTTATATAAAATGTGTAGCGCTGAAGCCTGACTTCCCCCACTACTCACCCAGTTGGACTGGACAGAAAGAATATGAAAACCAGCGCAGTGAGTGGCACTCCGAGAAACAAAGGTGCCTCTTGTAAACATCTTCCCAAACAGCTGGATATGTCAGCCAGCTAGAGCTCAGGAGAAATGGAAATAAAATGAACCAGTATGAAAAACCAAATGGAACTGGGCAGTGGTGGCGCACGCCTTTAATCCCAGCACTTGGGAGGCAGAGGCAGGCAGATTTCTGAGTTTGAGGCCAGCCTGGTCTGCAGAGTGAGTTCCAGGTCAGCCAGGGCTACACAGAGAAACCCTGTCTTGTAAAACCATAAAACAAACAAACAAACAAACAAACAAACAAACAAAGAAAAACCAAATGGACCAAACAGGATTAATGAATATACACGCAGTTTCTGAGAGTTGGACAGGGACAAAAGATTAAAAATTTCCTGTCATTATGCCACTGATGTTGTTCATAAGTAATAATGGCAAATTATATGTAATTTTTTCCTTTCTTTAAATGAGGTATTGTCTATAAATCAAATGAATTGTATAGAAATTCTTTAAAGATTCACTGTATTTTATACTGACATTTAATTATACTCTGAATATATTAAAATCTATGAAAATGTTTTAAGCTCCTTTTAGAATAATAAACTGATTCGATTTTATTTGAGAATTAAAATCATAACTATAATTGACATTTCTTTATACTATAAAGGTAGCAGTTTTCCTATCTGTGTGTTTAACAGATGTCATACATGATGAACTAAATAGTTTTCATTTTTCCTTTCATTTAATTATTTTTGTTTTCTGTTTTTTCTATAATCTATTAAGACTAAAAATGGAAATTATACAGATTTTCACAAATTTTTAATGTTTATATTTGTACCATTGTAGAAATACAGCAAAATTCATTCTTCATTCAAATGACTTGGAGCTCAGAGATGAGTCCTGTGTAAGAATGTTTACTATGCAAACAAAAGAACTCAATGTCAAACCCTAGCACCCATGAAAACACTAGGTATAATCCCAGCACCATTGATGAGAAGGGAAACAAACAATTTGGAGGCTTTCTGGCTGCCAGTTTGGTTCCAGTTTCATGAAAAGAACTTTTTACAAAGGAATAAGGCAGATTAATAAAGCCAACTACCCTCCTCTGGCATCTAAGTACAGACAGAGCCACACATTCCACCACAAACATTCGAGAGAGGGGGGAGAGAAATAGACAGACAGAAATGCATATGCACACAGGCACACACGCATAGTCTCACACATGCACACAGACATAAACACAAACCCTAGCAAACCCAGAGACTCAAACACACACACACACACACACACACACACACACACACACCCTAGACACCCAGACACACAGACACACCTAGACATACAGACACACACACACAAACCACAAACATACACATAGACATACACAGAAACAGAGACCGACACAGACACAAACACATACATATACACACAGAGAGACATACACACAGCAACACACACAGACACATACACACAGACACACACAGACACACATAGACACATGCACACACATGCACATAGACACATGCACACACATGCACATAGACACATGTACACACATGCACATAGACGCACACACACACAGATCATAGATGCACATACACACACACACACACACACACACACACACACACACTCAAACTACCTCATTGAGGGACTATGACTCAGCTTGTTTTGTGGGATTTCCAAATCTCTTTGGGTTGTGGCAGGTGGAAAAGCAAGGGTGGAGTTTCTGAGGCTCCAATCAGCGTCACTTTCTTTGTCTAGTTTATCCATTCAGCCTCAGTAGCCCAAATCAATGAATTCAGAGAGAAAAGGGAACGTACCCTATACCCCAAATATAAAAAGTCTGACTTTTTCAAACTATCTCAAATTCCGAGTCCAGATTTCCCTGCACGCACAGAGATAGTCTCTATGTGTGCTTTTGTTGTGGCTGTGTATGCTTTTGCTTTAATGAAACTTGGCTCAGTGCTAAAAGCTTGAACTTCTTGCCCCTTTTTCTTTAAATTGACAGAGAAACAGAATCTGTTCCTGCGACCCTAGATGACATTATTATGATGGCATTATTACCTCATACAGCTTTACCTTACAGTTGCATACAAGAACAGGGACTCTGTCTACTAACCCACTCTCTGGAAACCCTGGTAATTACTGCTTCTGGGATATGATTTGGTAATCATTTGTAAGAAAAAAGAAAAAAAAAAAAAGACCAGTTACAAAAGTAATGTATTTAGTTATTTATCAGAGATAAAATGTGTTTTCTGAAATAATCAATGCTGCTACAGACTATAAAGGACTAGGAAGCTTTTGAAGTGGCATTGATGAATATGGACTCAGAGTTGAGAATAAAAGACATATATGGCTTACGTGACTACCCCATTCCCCAAATTAAAAGTATCAGTCTATTCAGGGAGCCATTTGAAGACAACTCTTAACACTTGTGGTAGAAATGCTGAAGTGTAGCTCTCTCTAATTAATGGTTTTGGCAGGCAAAAGGGTGAGAAAGGAATGAGTTTTTTTTAAGGGGCTGGCCACTGGAAGTTTGACCATGTTTCATTGACTATATGGGCAACATAAATTGGGTTTTGTTTTGTTTTGTTTTGTTTTGTTTTGTTTTGTTTTGTTTTGTCTTTCCTTCCCTCCTCCCTTCCCCCTCCCTCCCTTCCTCCCTCTCCCCCTTCCTTCCTTCCTTCCTTCCTTCCTTCCTTCCTTCCTTTCTTTCTTTCTTTCTTTCTTTCTTTCTTTCTTTCTTTCTTTCTTTCTTTCTTTCTTTCTTTCTTTCGTGGGGAGAAGTTACAAGGGGTGGTAGGGAGCACACCTGGAAGAAATAGGAAGTGAGTGTGATCAGGGAACATGATGGAAAACTTCCAAATAATAAATATATTATGTTAAAAAGATACAGAATTTTTGATGAAAGGCAAACTCAAGTGGTGGTAGAATCAAAAAAATTAATAAGTCAAGTGAATGACTGAGTGGAAGGCGCAACAAATAGAACTTATTTGTGGAGAACACAACACAATGACTTAAAGATGGCTTCTAATGGGGTGGAGGTAGAAGGACTCAGTTTTACAGAGAGAAAAGTTTTCCCATGCTCCACTTACATGGAGTTTGACCATGCTTCACTGAGTTATGGCAAAAGATATTGGACTTGGTATTTTTTCTTTTTCTTTTTCTTTTTTGGTTTAAGAGGAAGTCACAAGAGTAGGGTGGCTAACCCGACAGGGATGTATCATGTGGAATTTCCAAATAATCAATTTACTGTTAATTAAAATAAAAGCAAAAAAAATAAAAATAAAATAAAGGCACTTGGAACATCAGTCTGATTGAGCTCATTTATAGACTAAGACTAAGAATACTAAGACAAGTCAATAGCTTATTAAACTGGGAGCTAGGGACACTGATGAAAAACTGGATCCAACCTACCAAAAGTACTACTAGTGTCAGAATTTGGCAAGCAACTATGTAAGCAAACAAGGTGCCCTCTCTGGTCTGCCATGAGTGAATTATCAAACCAGGACACCCAGAATAGGGGGTAAATCACTGTCCGTGATGCTGGAACATGTTTAGTGAAAATTAGAAGCTAGCTATTGATTTTAATAATATGAATTTCAACAGCAACGCTGATGAGGTAATTCCATGAGAGATTTGGGCACTAATAGCTTGTTCATGAGACTGGAAAGAAAAATTTGAGAGGGGTATGAGATTGTGAAACTCTCTCAAGAATTTATCATACAAAGGAGCAGAGAAATCCATTTGTTAGGTAATAAACACCCAGTGTAAGTTATTCCTAAAAGCAAATATATGGTTTAACACTGTAAAAGACTAAATACAAATGTGTAATTTGGGCATAAGGAAATACTATTTTGGTCAGACACAAATATAGTTTTATTTTTAACTTTGAAGACATATGCAATATTATAATTTGAGTCAGGCATGAGTTGAGAAGACCAGCTTTTGCCATGGGGAAATGCTCTTTATATTATTTCTTTGCCACCCAAGTTCTCAGATGCCTTTTTTTTTTTTTTGAGATTGTTCAGGTTAAGAGTTGAGATGACTGTAGGTGGTGACATCCTTCTCATTAACTCTAACCCAAACAGTTTTTCTGTCCCCTAAAGCATCTGAAGACTTAAAAATAACAATTTTTTCCTGTTGAAGAAGAAACCCCAGGCAAGTAGAAAAACGAGGGAAAATATTAATTCCATATCATTTCTTCTGTCACAACATATCCAGCAAATAACATATATTGATATAGGATTTTGTTGTTGTTGCATTTTGGTTTTTATTATTAGATATTCTTTTCTTTTACATTTCAAATGCTATCCCAAAAGTCCTTTATACTCTCACCCTGCTCTGCTCCCCAACCCACCCACTCCCACTTACTGGCCCTGGCATGCCCCTGTACTGGGGTATATAGTCTTTCTTTTAAAAGCTAAAATGCTTCCTTAAGTTCTAGAACAAAACGAAGCATTTTGGCTTTTAAAAGAAAAGATATAAGGAACTATTATGATTAGATAAGATTGACTGTGTTTAAAGTGGTATTGTTATAGCCAAAATTTACATTAGTAAATTAAGATAAAATTGTAACCACAATAAAAAGAGAATCACTAGGAAACTTTCTCTTTTCATTTCTTCATTAATTTATTTATTCAATTTACATCCCAATTTCAGCTCCTCTTCCCAGTCCTCCTCTCACAGAGGCCATTCCACCTACACCCTTCCCCTTCATCACTGAGAATGGGTAGTCCCTCTCTCTTGAGTATCAGCCCAAACTGGCATATCAAGTCACTGAAGAACTAGGGACATCATCTCTCACTGAAGCCAGACATGGTGGCTCAGTTAGGGGGAACTGGATCTATAGGCAGGCAACAGGTTCAGAGACAGCTTATGCTTTAATTATTAGGGGACCCACATGAAGACCAAGCTTTACTTACACACACACACACACACACACACGTGCATGCATTTGTGTGTGTGTGTGTGTTTGTGTGTGTGTGTGTGTGTGTGTGTGTGTGTGTGCAGGACCCTAGGTCCAGTCCATACTTGTTCTTTGATTAGTACTAAAGCCTCTGAGAACTCTTAAGGGTTCAGCATAGACTGTGTTAGTCTTCTTGCAGAGTCCCTATCCTCTTTGTGTCCCTCAATCTTTGCCCCAACTCTTCTACAACAGTCCCCAAGTTCAGTTTAATACTTGGCTGTTCATTTCTGCCTTTGTTTAGTCAGCTGCTGGGTAGAGCCTCACTGTGGATAGTTATGGTAGGCTCCTGTCTCTAAGGATAACAGAGTATCATTAATTGTGCCCAGGATTGGTTTCTGACCATGGGATGGGCCTCAAGTTGAGGGAGGCATTGATTGGTCATTCCCTCCATCTCTGCTCCATCTTTGACCCTGCATAAGCAGGACACATTTTGTGTAATGTTGTTTTGGGTGGGTTGGTATCCTTATCCTTTCACTGAGAATCTTGCTTGGCTACAGGAGGTTGCCACTTCAGTCTCCATATTCCCCAGTACCAGGAATTTTAGCTAGAGTCACCGGGACAAACTCCCTTAGACCTGCTCATGTTCCAGGTGTATGGCGCCTCCTAAAGATGTATCCCTGTGCTCACCACAGATTTCCTTTCTCCCTTACTCTCCTTGTCCCAGATCTCTCTCTCTCCTCCAGAGCCCTTCTCCCACACAACTCCATTACTCCATACACCACTAATGACCCTGCCCTCTTTGGGTCCCTCAGTTCTTCACCAAACTCTTCTGCAAGAGTTCCATCTAATGTTTGCCTGTGTGTTTCTGTATGTGTTTCCATTGGCTGATGATTGGAGCCTCTCAGAGGACCATTATGCTAGGCTCCTGTCTGCAAGCATAGCAGAATATCATAGTGTCCAGGATTGGTGCTTGCTTATAGGATAGGTCTCAATTTTGGGTAGTCATTTGTTGGTTATTCCCTCTATCTCTGCTCAATGTTTGTCTCGGCAAATTCCAGGGGTAGGACACATATTGGGTCAAAGAGTGGTATAGGTGGATAGCTGTTTGTATCCTTCTGCTGCCTGGCTACAAGATGTGGCTACTTCAGGATCTGTATTCCCCACTGCTAGTAGTCTCAGATAGAGTCACTCCCATGAATATTTTTGGAGACAGGGTTATCCATTTTTGTTTCAGGAGCTTGATTTAGTAAAATTATAAGTAGGAGGGTTTAAACTTTATGTAAGATTCATTTATCATTTTAAAAGAATTGAGAACAAAGAACTAGAAATAGCAGCACAACTTACTAAAATAAAAAAAAGTCAAATTTTTGTTCTGGAATAAGAAAGTAGATCATGCATCCTGGAACATGAGCAATTCAGGCTTTTAACTTGACTTGTCTGAAATCACCTAAACCCCAGGAAACTGGGCACATCTCTGCAAAATTTTTCTTCATTAAATCATTTTTATTTTAATTTGCAAATTAATTGTACTTTATTCTTTTAGTTTTATTTTACTTTTAATTTGTTTTTTATACTCCACATTCCATTCCCTGCCCCCCATCCACCCTCACATCACACACCTCATCCCCACCCCACCCTATCTCCACGTGGATGCCCCCAACATGTACCCCACATGACCTCTAAACTCCCTGGGGCCTCCAATCTCTTGAGGGTTAGATGCATCATCTCTGAATGAACACAAACGTGGAAGTCCTCTACTGTATGTGTGTTGTGGGCATCATATCAGCTGGTGTATGCTGTCAGTTTGGTGGTCCAGTGTTTGAGACATCTTGAGGGTCCAGATTAATTGAGACTGCTAGTCCTCCTGCAGGGTTTCCCTTCTCTTCAGCTTCCTTCAGCCTTCTCTAATTCAACAACAGGAGTCAACAGCTTCTGTTCATTGATTGGGTACAAATATCTGCATCTGATTCTTTCAACTGCTTGTTGGGTGTTTTGGAGGGCAGTCATGATAGGTCCCTTTTTGTGAGTGCTCTATAGCCAGAGTAATAGTGTCAGGCCTCGGAAACTCTCCTTAAGCTGGATCCCACTTTGGGCCTGTCGCTGGACCTTCTTTTCCTCAGGCTTATCTCCATTTCTTTCCCTGTAATTCATTCAGACAGAAATAGTTATGGGTCAGAGATGTGACTGTGGGATGACAACCCCATCACTCACTTGTTATCTTGTCTTCCTGCTGGAGGTGGGCTCTATAATTTCCCTTTCTCTACTGTTGGCCACTTCATCTAATGTCCCTCCCTTTGAGGCTTGGGAGTCTCTTTCCTCCCAGGTCTCTAGTATATTCTGGGGGCGGGGATGGGGGCACAAACTCCTATTTCCTGAGGTTGCCTATTTCCATTCTTTCTGCTGGCCCTCAGGACTTCAGTCCTTTTTCCTCATCCAATACCAGATCAGGTTTTCCTCTCTCCCTCACACCCCACAACCTGTCCATTTTCCCCTCCCAGTTCTCTCCCTCCTCACTTGTGAGACTCCCAAGTGGGATTGAGGTGTCCTCACTTGGGCACCTCAGCTTGTTGAGCTTTTTGAGATCTGTGGACTGTAGCTTGGGTGTTCTGTAGGTTTTTTCCCCCCTAATATCCAATTATCAGTGAGTACATAACATGCTTGTCCTTTAGTGTCTGAGTTTTCTCACTCATGACAATATTTTCTACTTCTATGCATTTGTCTGCAAAACTCAGGATGTCCTCGTTCTTAATAGCTGAGTAGTATTCAACTGTGTAAATAAATCCCATAGAAACAAAGGAAACAATAAAAAGAATCAGCAAAACCAAAAGCTGGTTCTTTGAAAGAATCAACAAGATAGGTTAACCCCTAGCCAAACTATCTAAAGGGCTGAGAGGCAGTATACAAAATAATACAATCAGATATGAAAAGGGAGACATAACAACAGAAACAGAGGAAATTCAAAAAACCCAGATCCTACTATAAAAGCCTATACTCACTAAAACTGAAAAATCTAGATGAAATGGATGGCTTTCTAGACAGATACCATATACCAAAATTATATCAAGAGCAGGTAAACTATCTAAACAGGCCCATATCACACAAGAAATGGAAGAAATCATTAAAAACCTCCAACCAAAAACAGCCCAGGGCCAGATGGATTTAGTGCAGAATTCTACCAGACCTTCAAAGAAGACCTGATACCAATTTTCATCAAAATGTTCCATAAAATAAAAAACAGAAGGAAGAATACTGTCTAGCTCATTCTATGAATCCACAATTACTCTGATACCTAAAGCACACAAGGACCCCCCCCCAAAAAAGAACTTTAGACCAATCTCCCTTATGAATATTAAAGCAAAAAAATTCAATAAAATTTTTGCAAACAGAATCCAAGAATACATCAAAACCATCATTCACCACAATCAAATAGGCTTCATCCCAGGCATGCAAGGTTGCTTTAATATATGAAAATCCATTAATTCAATCCACTGTATAAAGAAACTGAAAGAAAAAAATCACATTATCATCTCCTTAGATTCAGAAACAGCATTTCAAAAAAACAAAAAAACAAAAAAAAAAAAAACAAAAAACAAAAAAACAAAAACAAAAACAAACAAACAAAAAAAAAAAACCACCCATTTATGTTAAAAGTATTAGATAGCTCTGACCCTGGAACTCAGGTGAGTTTGTCATTTTCTCTCCAGTGTTTCTCTAAGGCGGGCCCATGCAGGAGAGCACAGGCCACAGAAGCAACAGAGCTTCTCAGTCCTACTATGGGGCTTCAACATCAGCCATGAGGCGGGGCTGATCCTCAGTCTTCTGTGCATCTTCCCTGCCAGAGGAGAGCTTGTCTCCAGTGCGTGCGCTGACCCCAGGACTCAGGTGAGATAACCATTTTCCCTCTGGTGTCTCTCTAAGGCTGGGCCTGCTCAGGAGAGCACAGGCAACGGAACTTCTAGGCCAGGGTCCTACAGGCCTACATCTGCAACCAGGATGTGGGTTATTCCGCAGCCCTCTGCACTGGTCTTACACTGCACTGGTCTTGCCAGGAGAGAGCTGATCTCCCAGGAGTGCTGACACAGGCTTACAGACTCACAGAAAGAACAAGCTCCAGCCTGAGACAGCTAGAACATCTAACACCAGAGATTACCAGTTGGCGAAAGGCAAACATAAGAATCTTACCAACAGAAACCAAGACTACTTGGCATCATCAGAACCCAGTATTCCCACCACAGCTAGTCCTGGATACCCCAACAGACCATAAAAGCAACACATGGATTTAAAATCATACCCCATGATGCTGGTAGAGAATTTTAAGAAGGACATTAATAACTACCTTAAAGAAATACAGAAGAACACAGCTTAACAGGTAGAAGTCCATAAAGAGGAAACACAAAAATCCCTTAAAGAATTACAGAACACAGGTAAACAGGTAGAAGGCCTTAAAGAAAAAACACTAAAATCCCTTAAAGATTGAACAAAACAATCCAGGATCTAAAAATGAAAATACAAACAATGAAGAAATCACAAAAGGAGATAAATCTGGAGATAGAAATCTTAGGAAAGAAATCAGGAGCCATAGATGCAAGCATCACCAACAGACTAAAAGATATGGAAGAGAGAATCCCAGGTGCAGAAGTTACCATAGAAAACATGGACACAACAATCAAAGAAAATGTAAAAATTCAAAAAGTCCTAACTCAAAACATACAGGATATCTAGGACACAATGAGAAGACCAAACCTAAGGATAATAGGTACAAATGAGAATAAAGATTTTCAACTTAAAGGGTCAGTAAATACCTTCAACAAAATTATAGAAGAAAACTTCCCTAACCTAAAGAAAGAGATGCCCATGAACACACAAGAAGACTACAGAACTCCAAATAGACTGGACCAGAAAAGAAATTCCTCTCAACATATAATAATCAAAGCGCCAAATACACTAAACAAACAAATGATATTAAAAGGAAAAAATGCCAAGTAACATATGAAGGCACACCTATTTCAATTACTCCAGACTTCTCACCAGAGACTGTGAAAGCCAGAAGCTCCTGGACGGATGTTATACAGACCCTCAGAGAGCACAAATATTAGCCCAGGCTCCTATACCCAGCAAAACTCTCAATTACCATAGATGGAGAAACCAAAGTATTCCATGACAAAACCAAATTCACAAAATATCTTTTCACGAATCCAGCCCTTCAAAGGATAATGAAGGTAAAACTCCAATACAAGGAGGGAAACTTCACCCTAGAAAAAGCAAGTAAGTAATTCTTCAACAAACCTAAAAAAAGATAGCCACAAGAACAGAATCCCAACTCTAAAAACAAAAAGAACAGGAAGCAACAATTACTTTTCCTTAATATCTGTTAATTTCAATGGACTCAATTCCTAATAAAAAGACATAGGCTAACAGACTGGCTACATAAACACTACCCAACATTTTACTGAATACAGGATTCTCACCTTAGGGACAAGAAGGACACTAACATAGAGTAAAATGCTTGAAAAAAAAAATTCCAATCAAATGGTCCCAAGAAACATGCTGGAGTAGCCATTCTAATATTAAATAAAATCGACTTCCAACCTACATTTATCAAAAAAGACAAGGAAGGGCATTTCAACTCATCAAAGGTAAAATCTACCAAGAGGAACTCTCAATTCTTAATATCTATGCTCCAAATGCAGGAGCATCTACATTAATTAAAGAAACTTTAGTAAAGCTCAAAGCACACATTGCTCCACAGACAATAATAGTGGGAGTGTTCAGAACCACACTTTCATCAATGGACAGGTTCTGGAAACAGAAACTAAACAAGGACACAGTGAAAATAACAGAAGTTATGGAACAAATGGATTTGACAAATATCCATAGAACATTTAATCCTAAACAAAAGGATATATCTTTTTCTCATGGTACCTTCTCCAAAATTGACGATATAATTGGTCACAATACAGGCCTCAACAGAAACAAAAATATTTAAATAATACCATGCATCCTATCAGATCACCACAGACTATGGCTGATCTTCAATAACAACATACATAATAGAAATCCAACATTCATGTGGAAGCTGAACAACATTTTACTCAATAATAACTTGGTCAAGGAAGAAATAAAGAATGAAATTAAAGACTTTTTAGAGTTTAATGAAAATGAGTGTGCATAAGCAACAAAAAGGATTGGTTTGTATGCCCTGTGGAGACTCCAGAGGAGAAACCTAATTTTTCTTTTGTAAGTTGTTATCAGTTGGAGATAGTTTCTGGGTTACAGATGGTGATGGTGATTTGTGTCCACTTCTCTCCAAGATAGGACACCATCAGGTACAGACCATTTCAGCTTCTGTGAAAATTGTCTTCATCTGTGAATTTATATGTGTGTCAGTCCTGTGTCTTTGATGTTCTCCATTCCCTCTGTCTCTTACAGTGTATCCATTCCTCTTAAGCAGAGTTCGCTGAGCTCTAAGGTGAGAAATTTGATGGAGACATGCTGTAAAGGACTAGTGTACCAGGATTTCTCACTATATATTGTAGTTTTAGGTCTCTACATTAGTTCCCACCTACTACAAGTGTAGTTTTGATGATAATAGTGAAAGGATTGTTATGTGGGTATAGTAAAATGTCATTATGTTCCTTGAGTAGAACAGGAATATTTCATTTTCCTCTGACCTATGTAGTTTCATGTTCTTGGCTACATGAACAGTGCCAACAATGGGTTCCACATAATGGAGTGGCCCTAAATCAATTAGATATTAATTGGATTGCCCCAAAAGTTGTGTGCCATTAATTGTTGTACTAGCATATCTTTCAGGCCATTCACCATTATAGATCAAAGAGTGAGCTAGCTTGATTACCTTTCTTGCTTGGCACTATGAAAATTACTTTCGAGTATCATGAACAGTAATTATTAGGGTGAAGGATCTAGGTAGTAACCAGCTCAATTTCTCCATTTGTAGTGAGTTTCCACCAGTTTGTTGAGAGCAATAGCTTTGGCTATAATAAACTGTATTGTTTTGGGGATTCTCACAAAATCCCTTTGGGCAACATCTAATGTATTTGAAACCCATTCTCAGAACTGAAAGATTCATTAGAAGACTACAGGTGTTCAGATGGGTATCTGTTTCCTCCATTGTATGGTTATTCCATTTAGATAATCCTCAGGTATGTTTATACTTTAGGGAATTTCTACAATAGTAGGCTTTCACACAATCCCTCAAATATCACTTGGTTTAGGATGTCCCTCTCCATAATTTCACCTTTATTCCCCTTCATTATCCATCAGTAACTAATCTATTATCCCTTCCCAGGTGACCTTTCTGTATATTCAGTGTATCCTGTTTACTAAAGACTAAACAACTACACATAAGTCATTACAAAACATATTTATATTTTGGGGTTTAAGAAACCTCATTAAAGATGTCTTCTTGCTCCTCCAATTTACCTGCAAGTTTCAAGATTTTACTTTCTAAACAGCTGAGAAATATTTCATTGTGTAAATGTAATACATTTTCTTTATTGATTTATCCATTGATACACATCTAATATGTTTTCAATTTTAGAGCATTAGTGATCATAATTGAACACGTGTCCTGATTTAGGATGTAGAATCTTTTGGACATATGCCCAAGAGTGATGTCCTAAGTAGGTTTTCTATTGTTGTGATGAGATACCATGATCAAAGCCACATGGGGTTAACAATTTAATAGACTTACGCTTCCTCATCATTTTTTATCACTGAAAGAAGTCAGGGCAGGAACTCAAATAAGACAGGAATGTCGATGCAGAGACTATGTCTTACCCGGCCAGGAAAGACGCAACAAACCGGAATCTTCTGCGGCAAAGCTTTATTGCTTACATCTTCAGGAGCCAGAGAGCAAGAGAGCAAGAGAGCAAGAGCTCTATTGCTTACATCTTTAGGAGCCAGAGAGCTTTATTGCTTACATCTTTAGGAGCCAGAGCGCAAGAGTGCAAGAGAGAGAATGGCGAAACCCCGTCCCTTTTTAAGGAGAATTATCCTCCGCCTAGGACGTGTCACTCCCTGATTGGCTGCAGCCCATCGGCCGAGTTGTCGTCACAGGGAAGGCAGAGCACATGGGGTGGAGAACTACCCTTGGCACATGCGCAGATTATTTGTTTACCACTTAGAACACAGGATGTCAGCGCCATCTTGCAACGGCGACTGTGAGGGTGGCTTCCTACAACTATGAAGGAGTGTCACTTAGTAGGTTGCCCTTCATGGCATGTTCAGGCTGCTTTCTTATAGAACCAAGACCATGAGCCCAGGAGTAGCACCACCCACAATGGGTTAGGCCCTCCAACATTAATCACTAATTAAGAAAATGCCTTAAGGTTTTGTCTACAGCCAGAATGTATGGAGATATTTCTAATTGAAATTTCCTCCTCTATGATGACTTTGTGTCAAGTTTACATAAAACTAGCCAGAAAAAGTAGTATAGATGGATTATGAGGTAGATCTAGTCCCAGATTTCCAAGAAAGTTTCATACTGATTTCCATAGTGGCTCTACACGTTTGCAGTCCAACTAGTGATAGATGAGTACTCCTCTTACTCGATATTCTCAGCAGCATGAGCTGTCATATTTTTTTATAGTCTAGGGCTTTTTGACTGATAGGAGATGCAATATCAAAAGTGTATTGATCAGTGTTTCTCTAATGACTAAGCAGATTATACATTTATTTAAGTGTTTCTTTGCCGTTTTGTTTTTCCTCTTTTGAAAATTATCTGCTTAGCTTGTCTCATTTTAAATGAGGATATTTGCTTTATACATACACAGGGTTTTGTTTGTGTGTGTGTTTTGTATATTTGGTTACTTTGTTAGTTTTATTTCCTTATACAGTTTAGATAAGTGATTCCATTATTTGCCCCTTCCTTTTAGATGCTCATGTACTGCTGCACACCAAGCAGGGAAGGTTGGAGCAGAGCCCAGTTCTGTGGTCTACATCTTCCCTTCAACAACAGACAGGAGAAGATGAAGTGAAGTCCAGAACATATGAGACAGCAGGATCCTGGTCTATCACTGAATGCTGAGGGACAGAGGTTGTCAGTGTCATAGCTCTTTTAGAAAAGAGCTCTCTTAGATGATAGTTGATGAAACAGTTTGTGCTCACACATTTACTCCATATAGGCTTGTATGCATACACGTTATTCTGGGCTAACTAGGGCTTGAAGAATGGGAAGGGGTTCTTCTTAGTGTGAAGTTTCATTGACTGTGGCTTTAGGTACTAAGGATATCTCATTTGCATGGAGAGGCATTCCAGGAATTTGAACTTGCAATTTACCCAGGGATTTCCTGACACTACTCAGGTAGTGTGTGGCTAGAGGTCCCCAGACCAGGCAGATAAGAGGAAGCCCTGCTAAGAAAAGAGTCTTCCATTTTTAACAGAGCTCAAGAAAGCTATCTGGACATGGTAGACTTTAACATTATTGTGAGGTACAAAGTAGATATTAGATCTCTAGCAGATGTGGACTTGGTAAAATGTTCCTATTCTGGATCTTTACACTTTTTTTTTCAAATGGTAGTGTACTTTTTCATAAAAAAGACTTTCAGAGAGATGAGGATCACTTTTTAAATTTTTTATCTTTGTGTCTATGCTGTTTTGTTCAGTAAATCTTTACTGTATGAATGCATTCAAGGTATCTCCAACTTATTTTTTGTTGGATTCTGTGTATATGGCCTTATTTTGAAGTCTTTGATCTGCTTGGAATTTGAGTTTTGTTCACTGTGATACTTAAGAATACTTTTCCTTTCTTCTACATTCAGCCATCCAGTTTGAGAAGCATCATTTGTTGAAGATGCTATCATTTTCCAATGGTTATTTCTGGCTTCTATACCAAAAAACAGGGATGCAAATATATATGGACATATGTCTGTGACTTCAATTAGATTCCGTTGATCAATTTGTCTGTTTTGTTATATCTCCCCTTTTTTTCTTTTCTTTTTTTATTTATTACGTATTTTCCTCAAAGACATTTCCAATGCTATCCCAAAAGTCCCCCATACCCTCCCCTCACTTCCCTACCCACCCATTCTCATTTTTTTGGCCCTGGCGTTCCCCTGTACTGGGACATATAAAGTTTGTGTGTCTGATGGGCCTCTCTTTCCAGTGATGGCCGACTAGGCCATCTTTTGATACATATGTAGCTAGAGTCAAGAGCTCCGGGGTACTGGTTAGTTCATAATGTTGTTGCACCTACAGGGTTGCAGATCTCTTTAGCTCCTTGGATACTTTCTCTAGCTCCTCCATTGGGGGCCCTGTGATCCATCCAATAGCTGACTGTGAGCATCCACTTATGTGTTTGCTAGGCCCCTGCCAAGTCTCACAAGAGACAGCTATATCTGGGTCCTTTCAGCAAAATCTTGCTAGTGTATGCAGTGGTGTCAGCGTTTGGAAGCTGATTATGGGGTGGATCCCTAGATAAGGCAGTCTCTAGATGGTCCATCCTTTTGTTGCAGCTCCAAACTTTGTCTCTGTAACTCCTTCCATGGGTGTTTTGTTCCCAATTCTAAGAAGGGGCACAGTGTCCACACTTTGGTCTTAATTCTTCTAGAGTTTCATGCATTTGGCAAATTGTATCTTATATCTTGGGTATACTAAGTTTGGGGCTAGTATCCACTTATCAGTGAGTACATATTGTGTGAGTTCCTTTGTGATTGGGTAACTTCCCTCAGGATGATGCCCTCCAGGTCCATCCATTTGCCTAGGAATTTCATAAATTCATTCTTTTTAATAGCTGAGTAGTACTCCATTGTGTAAATGTACCACATTTTCTGTATCCATTCCTCTGTTGAGGGGCATCTGGGTTCTTTCCAGCTCCTGGCTATTATAAATAAGGCTGCTATGAACATAGTGGGGCATGTGTCCTTCATACCGGTTGGGACATCTTCTGGATATATGCCCAGAAGAGGTATTGCTGGATCCTCCAGTAGTACTATGTCCAATTTTCTAAGGAACCACCAGACTGATTTCCAGAGTGGTTGTACAAGCTTGCACTCCCACCAACTGTGGAGGAGTGTTCCTCTTTCTCCACATCCTCGCCAGCATCTGCTGTCACTTGAATTTTTGATCTTAGCCATTCTGACTGGTGTGAGGTGGAATCTCAGGGTTGTTTTGATTTGCATTTCCCTGATAATTAAAGATGTTGAACATTTTTTCAGGTGCTTCTCTGCCATTCGGTATTCCTCGGGTGAGAATTCTTTGTTCAATTCTGAGCCCCATTTTTAATAGGGTTATTTGATTTTCTGGAGTCCACCCTCTTCAGTTCTTTATATATATTGGATATTAGTCCCCTATCTGTTTAGGATAGGTAAAGATCCTTTCCCAATCTGTTGGTGGCCTTTTTGTCTTATTGACAGTATTTTTTGCCTTGCAGAAGCTTTGCAGTTTCAACTTTTTATCTCTCATTTTGTTAATTTGGATTGTTTCTCTCTACCATTTAGTTAATTTGCTAGGGGTATATCAACTTGCTGATTTCAGCAAAGAACCAGTTCTTGATTCTTTTTAGTGTATTTTTTCTATGTTTGTTTCTATTTTATTCACTTTAACATTGAGTTTTCTTATTTCTTGGCATCTATTACTTTTAGGAATTATTTATTCTTTTTATTTTAGATCTTTCAGATGTGCCAGTAAGTTACTTACATGAAATCTGCAATTCGTTAATGTAGACATTTAGCTCTATAAACCTGCCACTAAGACCTACCCTCAATGTGTTCCATAAGTTTGTGTTGTTGTGTTTTCATTGTCATTCAATTCTAAAAACAGTTTAATTTCTTTCTTAATTTAGGTCTTGACTCATTTTCTTTATTCAGTAGTGTGTTATCCAGTTACCATGAATTTATAATATTGGAAATGCCACTTTTATTTCCTCAGATGAAATCAAGAAATAAGAACAGGAATACACAATTTGGGCTAAGCCCAGAGCATTTCCCTCTCTCTTTTATCATTAGACCTAGGCCTGGAAGCTTCTAGACTCCATACAATCTAATATTACAAAATGACTAATTCAACCTAGCTTCTCTCTTGGCTTCTGACTGAGTTGCTTCACCTGGCCTCACACTAACTTTAGCAATCTGTTCTAATCTTCTGGCTCCTTCTCATTCTCTGGTTCATTCTGTCTTCCTGTGTCCATCTTGCTCTCTATGCAGCTATCCTCTAAAACTTTCTCTGTAGAACTACCATAGACACACACCACACACCAACCACCTTTTCTCTCTAGCTGTTTTCAAGTAGATTCTCATTCCCTTAATAATCTCTTGTGAGTTAGGATTATCCTATTTGACTTATTTTGTCAAATCTTTCTCTGATTGAGCACTTCATCTGCCCCTCGTTTATTCCTACATGGCTAATTTCCTCTACAAACTAACCTTACCTTCATTGTTATAGCATTAAAAGTGTGAACTAAGTCATGTCTGTATTCCAAAGTGCCTATCTTATCGTAATCCATGGTGCATCTCTATTTTGCCTGGATCATATTGCCCTAGAAGGGCTTTGAATACGATCCCTTACCAAAAGAGCCATGTTGCTGGAGTAAAATTCCAATACATAATATTGCTATTGATTCTGTTGTTAATGATATCTAGTTTTAATCCATGGTAATTAGATAGAATGCAGACTATCATTTCAATTTTCTTTTATATATGGAGAGTTTCTAATGTCTCTAATTCATGGAGAATTTCTTCTCTGGTCCAGTGCATTTACTTTATAGTATTTTCTGGTCCCTAACAAGAACCTCTATCACTATCTAAGGCAAATTTTCTTCTAGGATTTTACTGACATTATTTTCTGTCCATTTGACTTGAGTTTCTTCTTCTTTTACTCTTATTCTTGGTAGATTTTGGCCTTTTAATATGTCTCAGATATCATTGGTGTTTTTTGCCTGGATTTTATTGACATTTTAACTGAGATATCCATTTATTCTACTTTATCTTCAGTCCCTAATATTTTCTCTTTAATATCTTATAATCTTTTGGAGATGATAACTGCTAATGGTTTATTTGTTTATTGCATTCTAAACAGTTTATCTGGTTTTTTTAACCTTCATTTTTTCTTTTATATGTTGTATCCCAAAATACATTTTCCCTTCCCCCCATAACTCACAAACTCTAGCACAACTCCTATATCTCTCAGATCAACTTTTCACCACCTATCCCCTACAAAATCAAAAAGAGCAGGTCTTCAAGGGATGTTCACATAATATGACCTAAGAAGATATAAGGAGACTGAAAAAAATCTTTTATATTAAGACTGAAAGAGACAACTAGGAGGAGAAAGATGCCGAGCACAGTCAAAAGAGTCAGAGACACCCCCCACTTCCATTGTTCAGAGTCCCATAAGAACTCCAATCTACACAATCATAAGATATATGCAGAAGACCTAGCTCAGGCCCATACAGGGTTTATGTTTGTTGCTTCAGTGAGCCCCAATGAGCCCTTCTTAGTTGATTCAGTGGTCCATGTACTCCTAGTATCAGTAGTATAGCCTCCTCTGGCTCCTACAACTTTTCCCCTCTTTTGTGTTGTTCCCCTGGTTCTGTCTAGTGTTTGGCTACCGATCTCTACATATGCTCCATCAACTGCCAGATGACACTTCACTGATTATAATTGGACTAGGTGTTGCTCAATTCTGTATTTCTGGGTCTTTGTTACCTTATTCAGGATGATCTTTTCTAGTTCCATGCCTTTGCCTGAAAAATTCATGATGACATTATTTTTAACCACTGGGCCATATTCCACTCTGTAGTGCAATTTTTGTATCCATTCTTCAATTGAGGGATGTGTTAATTGTTTTCATTTTCTAGCTATCCTGACTAAAGATGCAATTAACATGGTTGAGCAAGAGTCCTTGTGCTACAATGGAGTATCTTTTGGGGATATGCTTACAAATAGTATAGGTAGGTCTTGAGGTAAATCAATTCCTAATTTTCTGAGTAACTGCTATATTGATTTCCATAGTGACTATACTAGTTTGTACTCCCATGACCAACAGAGAAATGTTCCCTGTAGGAAAAGTTTAATCTAGCAATATGAGTTCTCTGGCAACTGATCACATCCAATGGCATTCTAGGTCTGTGTGATAAGGATGGAGTAAGACAATTTTAATCCCTCTGGCTGGAATATAAATATGCCCTATTATACACTTTTATTCCACTGACTGGAACATATACACACCTTTAATCCCAAACAATTATGCATAATTGAAGGGCAGTCAAAATGACAGAATAGAGAAAGATTGGACAGAATGAATCAGAGATAAGATATCCCCAAGTCACATGAGAAAAGCACAGGAAAGAGAAGTCACATAAAACCAGTGAGAAAGAGAACATTGGTTTGTGTGTGGCAGCTTTACAAGGATATACTTACAAAGTCAGGGCAGAGAATACAAGCTAGACACACACATGAAGAAAGAACAAGCCAGAGAATGGGAAGGGGCCAGACAATTAGACCATTTGCCAAAGTTATTATGAGATCAAGCAGAGCAATTTAGTGAGAGGCCTAGGGAAGCTGGATTAAATGAGTCAGCTTGGAAGATAAGATTGTATGGAGTCTAGGAGCTTCCAGCCCTAGGCATATGGATAGTTAGAAATGCTCTGGGTATAGCCAAGGGAGTTTATTTGTAAGCTTGGATGTTGTTCTCATCTGATCACTTCAGCGGAGGATGTAAAAGCAACAGTTTCCCTTGCTTCACATATATCCCAGCCTGAGCTGTTACTTGTGTTTTATATCTTAGCCGTCTTGGCAGATGGAATTGTGAAGTTGTTTTGATTGCATTTCTCTGATGGCTAAAGATATGGAACATATCTTTAAATTTTCCTTGGCCATTTAATGTTTCTATACCTCGAATTTTTTTATTTATGTCTATACCTTTTTTCTAACAGGGTTATTTGGTTTGTTGATGTCTAGTTTTCTGAATTCTTTATATACTTTGGAAATCAGCCATTTGTCAGATGTGAAGTTGGTGAAGATCTCTTCCCATTCTGGAGGCTATTATTTTTGTCCCACTGAAGGTATCTTTTGCCTTCTAGAAGCTTTTTAATTTCATGAGGTTCCATTAATTGATTGCTCTTCTTAGTGTTCTATTCAGCAAATTGTCTCTTTTGCCAAGGAGTTCAAGGCTATATACTTCATTTTCTTTTCTAGTAGGTTCCTTACATTTGGGGTTATATTGAGGTCCTTAATCACCTGAAAATGAGTTTTAAACATGGCGATAGATATGAAACAATTGACATTGTTCTACATGCTGATATCAAGTCAGACCAGCACTACTTTTTGAAGATACTTTCTTTGTTGCATTGTGTATTTCTGTCTTCTTTATCGAAAAATGAGGTATCTATGGGTTTGTGTATTTAGAGACATCTCATATACCTTAACAATATACCTGAAAGCTCTTGAATAACAAAAATAGCAAACTCACCCACGAGGAGTATATGACAGAAAATAATCAAACTGGGGGCTAAAATCAATAAAATTGAAACAAAGAGAAAAATACAAAGAATAAATGAAATGGCTCTTTGAGAAAGTCAACAAGGTAGACAAAAGCTTATATCAATCAACTAAAAGTCAGAGAAATATTATTCAAACTTAAGAAAAAAAATAAAAAAGAAAAAAATGACAAAAGTTAAAGGGCACATAACACATAGAAAACCTAAAGAATTGTTAGGTCATGCTTCAAAAACCTGTAAACCACTAAATTAGAAAATCTAAAATGAAATGGATAATTTTTCAATAGATAACACTTCCAAAGTTAAATCAAGATCAGAGAAACTTCATGAATGTACCTCTAACCCCTAAGCAAATAGAAAAAAATAAATACAATTTTCTACTCCAACCCCCCAAAGAAAATAAATAAATAAATTCCAGGAGCAGAGATTATAGTGAAAGATTTTACCAGACTTTTGAAGAAGAGCCAATGCCAATACTCCTTTAATTATTTCACATAATAGAAAACAGAATGAATGTAACTGAATTCATTTTATGATACCATAGTCACCCTGATTGCCAAACTATACAAAGACTCAAGAAAGAAAATAACCATCTTATCAAAAGCAATTTATAGATTCAACACAATCTCTATCAAAACTCTAATACATTTTTTTTTACAGAACTTGAAAGGACATTACTCAACTTCCTATGGAAAAATAAAAAGTCCAGGATAGTTAAAACAATCTTGTACTACAAAAGAACACCCAGAGTTATCACCATCCCCACAATTATGTTGGTGGTGGTGGATTTTGTTTTTGTTTTTTACTAATTAAAGTTTCATTTTCCACTTTTTCTCCGTTTGATTTTACTTTAGTGATTCTATTTCTCCATGCATATCTTGGACTATTCTCATTATTTCATTTCACGCTTTCTTAGTGTTTTTCAGATTTCACTAATGGATTTATTCAAATGCTCAATGAGGTTCTTGAATGTATTTATAATAGCTATTTTGAAGTCCTTTTCTGAGGCTTCAACTATTTTGCATCTAAGGACCTACTGTAGTTGCGTTCCTGGGTACTGGTGAAGACATATTATCTAAAATGTTAATGACTGTGCTACTACACTGGGACCAAGACATCTGGGATTGGCATGGTTGTGGATCTAGGTGTTTGCATTTGTTCCTGTCTTTGTTGGGTGAATGTTTTGTTGCTTGGTTTCTCTATATTTTTCTGATTCTTAGGAAAGTGTAGTGGCTATGGTTTGACTGCTAGTAAATTCTGCATCCTTGTCTCTTGTGGACACTGGGGTTCTCATACAGAGTATATTTCTAGTTATAGTGATAACTCATAGGGATAGTGATTGGCTTGAAGTAGATTTTAAGAGGATCCACAGACAGAAAAGAGCTGAGCCTGGGATGAGGTTTTGACAAGTTATGCAGAGAATGGAAAGGGAGGACAAGTACCTGTAAGCGCTCTTGAAAAGGGCTGGGGTTGAGATAGAGGAATTTATATAAGAAGAGGAGAAGTACCCCATCTCATCCCTATGCTTGCCTGGAAATGTGTTTCCCAGGTAGTGAGTAATTTTTCATTTATATAAAGCAACAAGTCACCTTTGATAAAAATACTTCCTTTCTATCTTTCTGATGCTGTAGCATTAATGCCTGAGAAAAGATTGTCAATCCTGGAGAGACATTAAAATCATTCATTGAAATAGATCAACTTGTACTATAATTATAAATAGCTAAATAGAAATAGATTGTAATATTATAAATTTCTCTCCATATTTATTCAATAGTTTTTAAATTTATTTACTTTAGCATTTAAATGTAAAATCATCACAAAATACTTTTCAAAAATACATTTTTTATTATTAAGGAAAAATATTTCAACAATTAAATACTGAGTTTAGCAGAAATCAAATGACCATATATTTTAATAGTCACACTTTTTGGTTGTTAACTGTGTAGGAAATGTGTAACTAATTCAAAAGTTATATTTGATAGTAGAACAATGTAAAAGTAACTGCTGTAAGTGGGTTAAGTGGATATAATAACTGTTATGCAAATTTGTAAAAGAGACTTTTTATACATATTTAAATCAAGCTGTCATAATAAGTGAATTTCATTACTTTCTATTTCAAACTATTTAATGTTACCACATAAGAAGTTTCACCAAAAGATATTTTCATTAAACTAATTCTAATTTTTAATTATTTTATTTGGAACATTTCTAACATGTTTAGGAATCAATGTTCATTCCAAATTGAATTATAATGAATGGGAATCTAAAAGCTACATGGACCAAAATGCAATTTATTACAATTACATAATTCTGCCTAGAGAATGAATAAATAATACATTGGGGATAGCTCAGAAATCTAAATATAAATTTTTCTATTGTTCCTTAGTGCTGTATAAGTCAGTTTTCCTAAATGAAATCATTAATTTCCACTAAAATAAGGATTTTTAAAATTACCAATATTACATTTTTGAATGCTAAAATAATATACCTCAATATATTGTAGTAAATAAGACAGCCAAAGATAGACAGTAAAAGTTTATACAGACTTATCTGCCCATAATTATCTCCCAGGAAATTTAAGAAATAACTATTGATAGATGATGTGGAGGTAATACTGACAATAAAGAAGATGAAATAATTTATGCAGATAGGAAGACACAGACAGACAAGTTTGTTATGTCTATAGATATGAAGAAATGTCAGAGAACGAAAACAAACAAAAAAAATCATACTGCTGTTTGCATCTGGATTTAAGTCTGGAATTATGAAACAATGTCTTCTGCTATACTGGTGTTCAGATAATGAGCAGAAAGATAATACAGAGAAGATAATAATGTTCATGAGCTCCACCTCCAGGGCAGACATCTCAAGCCAGAATCTTCTACCTGCTGTATTTAAAGATTGTACCCTTTGTAAGTCATTTTACATTTCACCTGTAAACTGTGAGTAATGACAACTGTTCCTGTCCTGTGGGTTGTTTCATCCTGAACCAAGTCATATGCACTTAGAGCAACCATGATGTAGAAGTATTTCGATTTTGTATTAGATTGTGGGGAAAAGATGACATGAGTCAAACTAGTGTAAAAATAAAGACATAAAGTATATATTAATTCACCAAGAAACTATTTTAAAACACTTTGAAATCATATTCTAAATATTGGGTAACATTAAACTCATTATTTTTTTGTTTAATTAATTTATTCCCTTTACATACCGATCATAGGCACTCCTCCCTCCTCTCTTTCCAGCCCCACCCTTATAAGCCCCTGCCCCTACTCCTCCTCCTCCTTCTCTGAAGGGGAAGACCCGAATAGGCAGCAACTCACCTCTGCACATCAAGTCATAGCAGGACTAAATGCATCCTCTCCCACTGAGGCCATACTAGGCAGCCCAGCAAAGGGAAGGAGATCTCAAGGCAGACAACATAGTCAACAACAGCTCCTACACCAATTTTTAGGGGACCCACATGAAGAACAAGCTGCAACTCTGCCACAAATGTACAGCCCCTGCATGCTCTTTGGTTGGTGGTTCAGTCTCTGTGAGTCCCAATGTGCCCAGGTAAGTTCACTCTGTAGGTCTCCTTCTAGCGTCCTTGACCCCTCTGACTCCCTCATTCCTACAAGACTCCATGAACTATATCTAATATTTGATTTCAGACTCTGTTAGCTTCTGGATGAAGCATCTCTGAAGACAGTTATTCTAGGCTTTTGTCTACAAGCATAGCTTAGTATCATTTATAGTGTCATGGTTGTCTCTCTCCCATTGAGTAGGTCTCAAGTTGGAGCAGTCATTGATTGGGCATTCCTTAATTTCTGTTCCATCATTATTCTTGAACATCTTAGAGGTGGGATAGATTTTGTAGCTAGGTTAGTGTCACCTTCCTTCCACATAAAGTCCTGCCTAGCTACAGGACAGGGCCACTTCAGTTTTCATATTCCCATCCACTTGGAGTTTCAGCTAAGGTCACCTCTGTAGGCTTCTGGGAGCCTCCCCTCTCCCAGGTCTGTGGCTCATCAAGAAAGTTCAAGATCTCTAGCCTTCATGGAAATACATAACATTTTATTTTTTTGAGATTTCATCTTAACCCAGTCAAAATGGCCAATATAAAATATAAATAAATAAAATGACAACAAATGCTGCATTATGGGGATAGAGTACACATATGTACTGCTAGTAAGAAGGTAATGTGATGAAAAGCAGGGTAGTAATTTCACAAGGAGCTAGAAATAGGTCTACAACATGACCCAGCTTCTTGGTACATGAATATCTACTTTGTATCTAGTATTAATTCCAGCTTATTTAAAAGTAAAAATTAATTTAATTATATAAGGGAATTAAATTAATAAAATTAAAATAACTTTTTGAAGTATGAAGGTAGCTGTGGGGCAGTGAACTGTGCATAGACAGCCTGGTCCCTAGTCCAGAACAGACCTTGAATGCTGGTGACCCTAAGGGACAGCCAGATCTCTTGGGCCCCTGGCTCCTGTCGTAGCTATGCTCTGCCGTGCTGGAGCAATGGAGCATAGGAAGCAGCTGGAGGCCTCCCTCTGCTTCCAGCCAAGACTGCCAAACCAGGCCACATTCAACCAAGCTAAGGTCTCTCTTCCCTGCAGTAACCAGCGGGATCTCTTCTCCCTGCCCTTCCCCACTACCCACCCCCATCTCCGCGGGCCTACACTCTGTTCTCAGCTCTTCCAGCACATATGTCCAAGGGCTAGAACCTGTCATCCTTGACCTCCATGCAGCTCAGGGGACCCTGAGCCAACTCCAGCAGCCAACCCCCCCCCAACCCCCCCCCCCCGTGCCGGGACCTCGACTGCAGCTTTCCCACCCTTGGAGCGGGGTCCTGCAGCTTCTCATAGCCTGACACTGGCTAATGGCAGCCATGGGGTGCACCTCCATCAGTGGCCCTAGCCCTGTGGCAACCACATGCAGGATACCATTTTTGACCCATATCTAATATAAACAATGTTACAGCAAACTAGAACTATTTATCTTAATGTGAATAGTTATGTTTTACTAATTCCCCCCAAAATTGTGATCCAAATATTAAATTTGCCCTGAAAAGAAAAATACTATCATGTCTAAGTTTTTGTCCAACAAAGTTATCATTAAATTTATAAGCCAAAAAGTATAATTTAACAAATAATATATGCTATGCTTTACAGAAATATAGACACTTTCTTCATGAAATTTTACTATTTAGAATTCAAAATGTGAACATGGTTAAATATCTACTTGTTCTTGAATAAAGTAGTATCTTAAATCAGCTAAGTTTTTCTTCCCAAATATAAAAAGCACTCAGTAATTTACATGCTATTTCATACCCTGCTGAAATGCAAACATGGTTTTAGAAGGTTTCAGAAACTATTTTCTGCTCTAAAATTGTACTTGCTTGAGAGCTATTAAATGATATTTCAGGAATTGCTCAATGTTGTTTATAATATATGAAAACATTATGCTTTTCTTGGATTTAAAATACACTATTTAGAAAAACATTTTCTTCTGTTGAAGAGTGATTATTAAAATACTTGTATTAATTTATTATACAAAATTGTCTATTATTTACATTGTGCAATTGATTCATCTGTTTGAAACGTCTCTGAGTATATATATATATATATATATATATATATATATATATATGTATATATATTAAGTTTTAGCAAGAAAATAATCCAACTATCTTCAAGTTTCACTGCCAATATTTTTACATCTCTTAAAGGGTTAAATCAGGGACTTCATGAATAATTTTTATTGTAGACCATTTATTAAGCTTATTTAAGATAGAGTACATTCAATATACTACTGTACATCAAGCCTATATTATAGAAATGAGAGGAACTAGTGATTATTTGCTGTTATAATTCTGAAAGGAAAATCTGAATCGTAAGTAGTAATTATGAAAATCCAAACTATGTTTTAAACAAAGCGTCTGTTCTTCGGGCCTGCTATTTTCCTTTTCTTTTGTGAAGAATAGCCTTGGATTTAATTGTACATGTAATTGCACATCACTCCTATTCGAACTACTAAATTATTTTTCTAATTCCCTTTGTATTTTTTTCTTTATTCTGAGCCAAACTCTCTTTCAGCAATACATTATTACTGATTTGGTACTTAAAATATTTCTGTTTCTCCTTGAGCATAACTAAATAGCTTATGCTTCATCCTGATCTCCGGAGAGGAGAAACAAGGTTCTTATGTATGTTGGAACTGTAAATGAATCACAAGTCCATTCAATAGTCTTTTTATCCTGCAAGAAAGCATAGACTTCCGCAGAGAAAGAGCATTGCAAAGACAATGGACGTAATGCAGAGTTAATGCTTCTCGGGAAGGTTAATGGCTTGAATTGCAAGAATTCCTACATATAGACTTCAATTGGCAGAGTCTGTTCAAAGCCTGCAGGATTGCATGAAAAGAACACATCTGCTTCTTCATGGTAATGGCTGTCTTTCCCTCAAAGTATGTTTCCCCCCGTGTTAATAGTACATTTGCTAAAATCTCATCTATTCATTACTATACAGGTAAAAGAAAACATAAGCCTATTAAATTTAAATGAATTCATTTTCCTCTCCTCCTTTATGTTCTTTTTAGGCCAAAGATTAGGACAATGATATATTATGGCACATAATTTTATTTGTCACTGAAAGGTATACAAAGGTCAATATTCCTCTGTTTAAAAGGATGTACTTTATACTTATTTCTATATATGCTGGAGAATTATTATTAGTTATTCCCATAAAATAGTACATATTATTATTAGTGATAGCATTAATCCAATTCTTTAGTAGTGCACTTTGAAATGTTGGTGTACTTGTAGTTGGAAGAGTAGAAAGTCTTTAGAATTTGACTACATTCCCTTGCCTAGAGTGTGGGTAAAGCCTATTTATATGATGGGTATCACCTCTATGGTTTGGATACTAAGTACCTCACTTTGGGTTAATCAAATTCATATGACGCAGATTGTGGCTTAACCAAACAAATGGTTTAAAAGAGATAAAACATCAAATACTTTGTTAGCCTGAATGTAAACATTCAGGACAGGACCTTCCTGACTAGTGGGAAGAGTTATGGTAAGAAACTATGGGCAGTCACCAGGATTTGAATGTAATTTCCATCCCAATGTTAAAAGCCAGGTAGGATCTTCATCACACAATGCAGGACCTGATCTTGGCAATGGACTGAAGGATAGAGGAAGTAGGAATTCTCTAACTGAGGTTCCAAGGACGGTGTGCAATATGGCACACATTTTCATTGTACATATATGAAGCCCTATTGAATTAACATAGCTAATTCATGAAATAAGCATGATATCATATTAAACCCCTCTATGCTATGCAAGGATTATACATTAAGAGAATTTATCATGTAAAATATATACCTAAAATCACAATTCTAACTTCTTCCTGCTATAGTGAATTTGATCCCTCTGCATCTCCTTTTTGGTTAATAAAGTTAGGATCACACCAGATGACTGATCCACAGGCTTAAAGCATTTTTGTTTCTGTATCCGTTGATGCTTTACCTGCAACCATTCAGCAATAGTATTAAGTCACTATCTCTGTTTTCAATTTTACTTTTCAATTTCATCATCTCTAACTGTTTCTTAGGCCAAACAGTGATAGGAACCCTATCCTTAACTTCATCTTCACTCAGGTTTGAGATTTGATAGACTGCTCTCACCTTCCTTCAAAAGTTTCTGTCTTTTCCACAAATGGTTAAATAGTCCTACAGAAGAATTATTGCTCTGATTAGTTAACAGAAGTTATAATTTGCTCATTTATTTTTCATAGATGACTTAAATTTGAGAGAGATTTGTCCTTTAGCAGACATACTTAAATATGTTTTACAACAATATTGTTATACCTTTTGTTTTGAGAAACCAAAGTAGGGACTTCCATGAGTTAGAATAACTGTATAGGAAATATTAGGAAAAAGAATCATCTTGGGAAGTACAATTTGTAACGAAGTTCATTTTGTCAAGTGTTTTGTCAGCTTATATGTTATATCAACAAAATCTAAGATTAGTATTTATCCTTACCTGATCTTGCACAAAGTAACTGATTACTCTACTAATACTTTAAAAATAAATATTCACATAAAGTACGACCAAACAATATTTTTTCAGAAGACTCAATATTAATTATAGAGCCATAAGCTAAAATCATACCTTAGTATCTTAAAATGTTAATATTATAAAACTAACTGTTCCTCAATATATTAATATGTTTTTATTTGTGTTTTTAAAATTCCAGGGAGATTAGGGGCATGTTTTGATGGATTTACTTCACTTCCTAAAAACTCCAAAATAGTCTTGACTAAAATACACAAAGCTTTGGGCATTCAGATTCACTTTAGTTATGCTCTGAATTCTAGTTGCCAGAATATAGAATAAAACTTGTTGTTCTTTCACCTTATGTATCATCTGTTCCCATAGGTGTGCATAGTCTTGTCTTATTTCTCTAAACATCGAAACAAGGCAACCATCTTGCTGGAGATGAAACTCTGAAAGTTTAAGACAAATGTCTCATAGGCTCTTTCCTTGTTCAGGAAACCTACAGCCAGTGAAGGTGAGCCACTCGTGTCTTCGTTTTCCTCTCTAAAATTTCTATCTTTGGCCTTTCTTGTGAGACTGCAATTTTCCTACTCAGTGCTCTGTAAATAAGAGAATGCTCCTTTCTTTCAGCCTCAAAGTTAGTAGAGCCAAAAGGTATTGGTGTCCTTTTTGTTTATCTTAGAAAATTCTTTTTTCTTTTTCTTCTTCATATTCTCCAAGCTGAATTCTAAATCATTCATTATGATTATCCACTGCTTTCAATTCCTGCTTTTATTATTATCACCAAAATTTATCATTTTTTCCATCTTAGTATTCTTAGTATTCATTTCTTACTCTGGTCTTAATTCTTACCAGTCATACAAGTCTCAGAAATCTTGCCACAGAAAAAATGTCAGAATTCCACAAACCCTTCTCCCAATACAATCTTTTAAATCTTCTCTGCCTTACAGTATTACTTCTCTGTGGTGACACCTCTCTTCTGTGAACAATATTATAACTTTATACTAAATCAGAAACATATATGTCTTATAGCCACTAGTTAAATTTCATATGACATCTTTAGTTTTCACGTGGATCTTCAAACTTATAATAGTTTTTTTTACCTATTTTTATCTTGAGTTTTTCATAAATATATCCATGCACTATCATTTTATTAAATTACGTGTTTTCATATGAAATCCATACCAATGCCAAAAATATTCCCTTTATATTATTCTGCATTTGAGTGATATAACTCCCAAGCCCTGGTAATAAAGATGCTCTCCTTTCAAAAAGAGGACGAATACAGTAAATTGAGCTCTAATTTGCTTCCTAAGTTCATACATACTGTTTATACTTGAAAACAGTGTAATAATGAAAGAAAAAGTGGACATGGATTTAAAAGTACAAGGGGTGAGTTTTGTATGAGAAGTGTTACAGGGAGAATATGGAAAAGGGAAAATGATGTAATTGTATTTTAATTCCAAAGATTATTTATACCAGCCATTTCCTATTTGGGAATTATATGTGATTGTAGTTTCTTTTTGTAAAGCTTGAACTGTTTTTATTAAAAGATTTACTTTAGATATATAGCTAACATCCCTTATCAGAGGTATATTCTTTACTTGCCAATCGCTTTAAAATCAAGTAGTGAATGCTTCCCGGAGTGCATTCGGTTTAATCATACTGTAGGTAGATTTTAAATTCCAATAGCTAAATTGTGATCTGTAAATAGTACTTCTGGGAATGTTAACAAAATTTCATGTCTACTGAGTTTCCTACTTTTGTTTGTCTTCCTCTACTCCCCTATAGGCAGTATCAGTAATGTTAATTATGTTTAGTAAAGTAAATTAAATCATAATTAATCCCTTAGAATAATGGTTTAACAAAAAATATAGATTGGGTTGGTAAAAAGGTTCAGGAGGAAAATCCACTGTCATGCCAGACAACCTGAGTTTCTTCCCTCTAAAATACATGGCAGAAGGATATACAAAGCTCCCACAAGTTTTATTCTGTCCTCCATATATGCTCATGTGGTGTGTGTGTGCACACACACACACACACACACACACACACACACACACATACATACCATATACACCAGTTATAAGAAAACATGTTCACTAAAATGAAACTGTCTGAATTGTGACGTAAACTGTAAAATGCAACAAAGATTTTGAAGGTGTAAATGTAAAACATAGATAATTTTTAATATTTATAATATGTAAAAATATAATAATGTTGAGTTAAATAAGATACGCAGGTTAAAACAAAAACTGGTTCCTTTTTAGGTTTTTCTCCTTAACTCTTCTATTTTCTCATCTTCATGTTCTGATAATGACCTTGCTCCTCACTGAAGAAGTCATGAAATTTTCACATAAAAAATTTCACAGCTATCTATTAACTCTTCAATTTATATTTCAGGAAACTATGCCTATGAGTTCTGTGTCTCTTTGAAAGAGATTCACTAACATTTCCCAAAATATAAATTGTTCCATTTACACACATTTCACCATTCCATCACTTTCTCAGTTGAAATAATTCCATCTTGCTAGGTGCTCAGGAAAAATGGTTTAGAGTTATTGTTTTCTGTCTTTCCTTCATCAGATCATCTCTGTATCTCCCCCATTGCTTCCGTTTTTCATTTACTAAGTATATTAATTGAAACTAATGTTATACATTTAATAAACTCTACTGGAAAATGTAGGGCATTAGGCAAAATTTCCTGACCTCATTAAGTTTCTTAGTTTCCCCATAGCCATATAATTTCTTTGTATTTAGAGACTGTAGCTTGGCTTTTATAATACCTAACAAATTTGTAATATATGCCAGGGCCTGTAGCTCCATACACGTTACTGCAGCTGAGAGCAGTGTATTTATTTATAGTTGAGTGATAATTACCTGTTTATGTCATACATTTTCCTTGTCACTCTATCCTTGAAGGACATCAAGTTTTATTCTTATCTAGGCTATGATGAATGGGACTTCTTCAAAAGTAGCATTGCAGGTATCTCTTTGATGTGACAATTTCCCTTGTGTTTATATCCAGTAGCAGGGTGACTTTGTGGATCTTTTATTTTTGTGTGTTTCTTTCTTTTGAGAAGAGTCCATACAGTTTTCCATAACAGCTCTCCTGATAAATGTCCCTTCCATCCATTTGTAAGAGTTCTGCTTACATCCTCACTAGCATATATTAGTTGTTGCATTGTGGTCCACACATTTAATCCTAAAACTCATAAGAGTGATACAGGTCAGCCTGATATATGTAGCTACTTTCATACCAGCCAGGGTTACATAGTAAGCCACTGACTCAGAAAAACTAACAAACAAGCAAATAAAGTCTTTAAGTAGAAGTGAAAAGAACAAAGTTCTAATGGAATGACCATATGTCTGGACTTGAGAACTTTCATGAGAGAAAAGGCTTTCGGTGTTAAAGAAGAATAGTAGGAGGCAAATTGGGATAAACTGCATGATATTTCAATTTTTACCTTCCCAATGTCATTTCCCATTCATTTTGTTGGAACTCATTCTACTCCAGCTAAAAAAAGGCTCCTTGCATTCCTTCTAACACACAGGATGCTTTGCTTTGCTATCTTAATAACTTTGATAGGAACTCCTGGGCCTTGACTACTTTAAGTGGCTAGGTCTTATTTCTTTGTTTGCTTTCTAGGTGGTGGTTATTTTGAATATAGAGTAAGTCATGCCTGCATCCTTCACCATCACTTTGAATCTATTTATTGACTCAAGCTGTAGCACAAGCACAATCAAAAAGACTGGAAAGAATAAGGAAGAAATACATCACGTACTTAGTAATTTTCTAATTTTCCAAATGATGCATTTCTTCTTTATTCTTGAAGGAGAGAGAGAGAGAGAGAGAGACAGAGACAGAGACAGAGACAGAGACAGAGACAGAGAGAGACTGTTGAGTATACTTTGAATATTAGTAAATTCACTTTAACAATATGAGATACTATGACAAAGCTGTATCACACACAAGCAATGAAATAGCAGAACTGCCTAGTTCTGGACAACTTTTCTTTTCTTCAAACTCAAAAGATGTCAATTCAAAGAACAAATACATCCTACAGCCACTGAAGCTTAATATGCTCTAAGCAACTTCTATGTTATTCTTGACAAAGTCTACATTAATAAATGTTATATGGCCCAGGCTTCCTTGCCAGCGGAGATGCCTGACACCCGCAAGGGCCCACACAGGATTCCCCACGGGATCCTAAGACCTCTGGTGAGTGGAACACAGCGCCGGCCCCAATTTAATCACGAGGGACCTGAGACTGCGGTACATAGGAAAGCAGACTACCAGAGCCTGACCCTGGGCAAAAGCTCCTTCTGCCTCCACTCGAGCCCCAGGCTTCCTTGCCAGCGGAGTTGCCTGACACCCGCAAGGGCCCACACAGGATTCCCCAAGGGATCCTAAGACCTCTGGTGAGTGGAACACAACTTCTGCTAGGAGTCTGGTTCGAACACCAGATATCTGGGTATCTTCCCTGCAAGAAGAGAGCTTTCCTGCAGAGAATACTCTACCCACTGAAACTAAGGAGAGTGCTACACTCCCAGTTCTGCTTATAGAGGCTAACAGAGTCACCTGAAGAACAAGCTCTTAACAGAGACAACTATAACAGCTAGCTTCAGAGATTACCAGATGGCGAAAGGCAAACGTAAGAATCCTACTAACAGAAATCAAGACCACTCACCATCATCAGAACGCAGCACTCCCACCCCACCTAGTCCTGGATACCCCAACACAACCGAAAATCTAGACCCAGATTTAAAAACATTTCTCATGATGATGATAGAGGACATCAAGAAGGACTTTCATAAATCACTTAAAGAATTACAGGAGAGCACTGCTAAAGAGTTACAGGCCCTCAAAGAAAAGCAGGAAAACACAGCCAAACAGGTAGAAGTCCTTAAAGAAAAACAGGAAAACACATCCAAACAGGTAATGGAAATGAACAAAACCATACTAGAACTAAAAAGGGAAGTAGACACAGTAAAGAAAACCCAAAGCGAGGCAACGCTGGAGATAGAAACCCTAGGAAAGAGATCTGGAACCATAGATGCGAGCATCAGCAACAGAATACAAGAAATGGAAGAGAGAATCTCAGGTGCAGAAGATTCCATAGAGAACATCGACACAACAGTCAAAGAAAATACAAAATGCAAAAGGATCCTAACTCAAAACATCCAGGAAATCCAGGACACAATGAGAAGACCAAACCTACGGATAATAGGAATTGATGAGAATGAAGATTTTCAACTTAAAGGGCCAGCTAATATCTTCAACAAAATAATAGAAGAAAACTTCCCAAACATAAAGAAAGAGATGCCCATGATCATACAAGAAGCCTACAGAACTCCAAATAGACTGGACCAGAAAAGAAATTCCTCCCGACACATAATAATCAGAACAACAAATGCACTAAATAAAGATAGAATATTAAAAGCAGTAATGGAGAAAGGTCAAGTAACATATAAAGGAAGGCCTATCAGAATTACACCATACTTTTCACCAGAGACTAAAAGCCAGAAGAGCCTGGACAGATGTTATACAGACACAAAGAGAACACAAATGCCAGCCCAGGCTAATATACCCGGCCAAACTCTCAATTACCATAGATGGAGAAACCAAAGTATTCCACGACAAATCCAAATTCACACAATATCTTTCCACGAATCCAGCCCTTCAAAGGATAATAACAGAAAAGAAGCAATACAAGGACGGAAATCACGCCCTAGAACAAGCAAGAAAGCAATCCCTCAACAAACCAAAAAGAAGACAGCCACAAGAACAGAATGCCAACTCTAACAACAAAAATAAAAGGAAGCGACAATTACTTTTTCTTAATATCTCTTAACATCAGTGGTCTCAACTCCCCAATAAAAAGACATAGACTAACAGACTGGCTACACAAACAGGACCCAACATTCTGCTGCTTACAGGAAACCCATCTCAGGGAAAAAGACAGACACTACCTCAGAGTGAAAGGCTGGAAAACAATTTTCCAAGCAAATGGTCTAAAGAAACAAGCTGGAGAAACCATTCTAATATCGGATAAAATCGACTTCCAACCCAAAGTTATCAAAAAAGACAAGGAGGGACACTTCATACTCATCAAAGATAAAATCCTCCAAGAGGAACTCTCAATTCTGAATATCTACGCTCCAAATGCAAGGGCAGCCACATTCATTAAAGACACTTAAGTAAAGCTCAAAGCATACATTGTACCTCACACAATAATAGTGGGAGACTTCAACACACCACTTTCATCAAGGGACAGATCGTGGAAACAGAAACTAAACAGGGACACACTGAAACTAACAGAAGTTATGAAACAAATGGACCTGACAGATATCTACAGAACATTTTATCCTAAAACAAAAGGATATACCTTCTTCTCAGCACCTCACGGGACCTTCTCCAAAATTGACCATATAATTGGTCACAAAACAGGCCTCAACAGATACAAAAATATTGAAATTGTCCCATGTATCCTATCAGACCACCATGGCCTAAGACTGATCTTCAATAACAACATAAATAATGAAAAGCCAACATTCACGTGGAAACTGAACAACACTCTTCTCAATGATACCTTGGTCAAGGAAGGAATAAAGAAAGAAATTAAAGACTTTTTAGAGTTTAATGAAAATGAAGCCACAACGTACCCAAACCTTTGGGACACAATGAAAGCATTTCTAAGAGGGAAACTCATAGCTCTGAGTGCCTCCAAGAAGAAACGGGTGAGAGCACATACTAGCAGCTTGAAAACACATCTAAAAGCTCTAGAAAAAAAGGAAACAAATTCACCCAAGAGGAGTAGACGGCAGGAAATAATCAAACTCAGGGGTGAAATCAACCAAGTAGAAACAAGAAGAACTATTCAAAGAATTAACCAAATGAGGAGTTGGTTCTTTGAGAAAATCAACAAGATAGATAAACCCTTAGCTAGACTCACTAAAGGGCATAGGGACAAAATCCTAATTAACAAAATCAGAACTGAAAAGGGAGACATAACAACAGATCCTGAAGAAATCCAAAACACCATCAGATCCTTCTACAAAAGGTTATACTCTACAAAACTGGAAAACCTGGACGAAATGGACAAATTTCTGGACAGATACCAGGTACCAAAGTTGAGTCAGGATCAAGTTGACCATCTAAACAGTCCCATATCACCTAAAGAAATAGAAGGAGTTATTAATAGTCTCCCAGCCAAAAAAAGCCCAGGACCAGTCGGGTTTAGTGCAGAGTTATATAGGACCTTCAAAGAAGATCTAATTCCAGTTCTGCACAAACTATTTCACAAGATAGAAGTAGAAGGTACTCTACCCAACTCATTTTATGAAGCCACTATTACTCTGATACCTAAACCACAGAAAGACTCAACAAAGATAGAGAACTTCAGACCAATTTCTCTTATGAATATCGATGCAAAAATCCTCAATAAAATTCTTGCTAACCGAATCTAAGAACATATTAAAGCAATCATCCAGCCTGACCAAGTAGGTTTTATTCCAGGAATGCAGGGATGGTTCAATATACGAAAATCCATCAATGTAATCCATTATATAAACAAACTCAGAGACAAAAACCACATGATCATCTCGTTAGATGCAGAAAAAGCATTTGACAAGATTCAACACCCATTCATGTTAAAAGTTTTGGTAAGATCAGGAATTCAAGGCCCATACCTAAACATGATAAAAGCAATCTTCAGCAAACCAGTAGCCAACATCAAAGTAAATGGAGAGAAGCTGGAAGCAATCCCACTAAAATCAGGGACTAGACAAGGCTGCCCACTTTCTCCCTACCTTTTCAACATAGTACTTGAAGTATTAGCCAGAGCAATTCGACAACAAAAGGAGATCAAAGGGATAAAAATTGGAAAAGAGGAAGTCAAAATATCACTTTTTGCAGATGATATGATAGTATATATAAGTGACCCTAAAAATTCTACCAGAGAACTCCTAAACCTGATAAACAGCTTCAGTGAAGTAGCTGGATATAAAATTAACTCAAACAAGTCAATGGCCTTTCTCTATACAAAGAATAAACAGGCTGAGAAAGAAATTAGGGAAACAACACCCTTCTCAATAGTCACAAATAATATAAAATATCTTGGCGTGACTCTAACTAAGGAGGTGAAAGATCTGTATGATAAAAACTTCAAATCTCTGAAGAAAGAAATTAAAGAAGATCTCCGAAGATGGAAAGATCTCCCATGCTCATGGATTGGCAGGATCAACATTGTAAAAATGGCTATCTTGCCAAAAGCAATCTACAGATTCAATGCAATCCCCATCAAAATTCCAACTCAATTCTTCAACGAATTAGAAGGAGCAATTTGCAAATTCATCTGGAATAACAAAAAACCTAGGATAGCAAAAAGTCTTCTCAAGGATAAAAGAGCCTCTGGTGGAATCACCATGCCTGACCTAAAGCTTTACTACAGAGCAATTGTGATAAAAACTGCATGGTACTGGTATAGAAACAGACAAGTAGACAAATGGAATAGAATTGAAGACCCAGAAATGAACCCACACACCTATGGTCACTTGATCTTCGACAAGGGAGCTAAAACCATCCAGTGGAAGAAAGACAGCATTTTCAACAATTGGTGCTGGCACAACTGGTTGTTATCATGTAGAAGAATGTGAATCGATCCATACTTATCTCCTTGTACTAAGGTCAAATCTAAGTGGATCAAGGAACTTCACATAAAACCAGAGACACTGAAATTTATAGAGGAGAAAGTGGGGAAAAGCCTTGAAGATATGGGCACAGGGGAAAAATTCCTGAACAGAACAGCAATGGCTTGTGCTGTAAGATCGAGAATTGACAAATGGGACCTAATGAAACTCCAAAGTTTCTGCAAGGCAAAAGACACCGTCAATAAGACAAAAAGACCACCAACAGATTGGGAAAGGATCTTTACCTATCCTAAATCAGATAGGGGACTAATATCCAACATATATAAAGAACTCAAGAAGGTGGACTTCAGAAAATCGAACAACCCCATTAAAAAATGGGGCTCAGAACTGAACAAAGAATTCTTACCTGAGGAATACTGAATGGTAGAGAAGCACCTGAAAAAATGTTCAACATCCTTAATCATCAGGGAAATGCAAATCAAAACAACCCTGAGATTCCACCTCACACCAGTCAGAATGGCTAAGATCAAAAATTCAGGTGACAGCAGATGCTGGCGTGGATGTGGAGAAAGAGGAACACTCCTCCATTGTTGGTGGGATTGCAGGCTTGTACAACCACTCTGGAAATCAGTCTGGAGGTTCCTCAGAAAACTGGACATAGTACTACCGGAGGATCCAGCAATACCTCTCCTGGGCATATAACCAGAAGATGCCCCAACGGGTAAGAAGGACACATTCTCCACTATGTTCATAGCAGCCTTATTTATAATAGCCAGAAGCTGGAAAGAACCCAGATGCCCCTCAACAGAGGAATGGATACAGAAAATGTGGTACATCTACACAATGGAGTGCTACTCAGCTATTAAAAAGAATGAATTTATGAAATTCCTAGCCAAATGGATGGACCTGGAGGGCATCATCCTGAGTGAGGTAACACATTCATAAAGAAACTCACACAATATGTACTCACTGATAAGTGGATATTAGCCCCAAACCTAGGATACCCAAGATATAAGATACAATTTGCTAAACACATGAAACTCAAGAAGAATGAAGACTGAAGTGTGGACACTATGCCCCTCTTTAGAATTGGGAACAAAACACCCATGGAAGGAGTTACAGAGACAAAGTTTGGAGCTGATATGAAAGGATGGACCATGTAGAGACTGCCATATCCAGGGATCCACCCCATAATCAGCATCCAAACGCTGACACCATTGCATACCCTAGCAAGGTTTTATCGAAAGGACCCAGATGTAGCTGTCTCTTGTGAGACACTGCCGGGGCCTAGCAAACACAGAAGTGGATGCTCACAGTCAGCTAATGGATGGATCACAGGGCTCCCAATGGAGGAGCTAGAGAAAGAACCCAAGGAGCTAAAGGGATCTGCAACCCTATAGGTGGAACAATATTATGAACTAACCAGTACCCAGGAGCTCTTGACTCTAGCTGCATATGTATAAAAAGATGGCCTAGTCGGCCATCACTGCAAAGAGAGGCCCATTGGACATGCAAACTTTGTATGCCCCAGTACAGGGGAATGCCAGGGCCAAAAAGGGGGAGTGGGTGTGTAGGGGAGTGGGGGTGGGTGGGTATGGGGGACTTTTGGTATAGCATTGGAAATGTAAATGAGCTAAATACCTAATTAAAAATGGAAAAAAATAAATGTTATATGACTAGCACACTATAAAATTACTCCTATTCTTTCACGTTTCAATTTTAATTCACTGTAAGTTTTGTAAGCATTCCAAGCCTATTTTTCTTTGCTTTGCTTTTTCCTTTTTTATTATATATTTTCTTCATTTATATTTTAAATGTTATCCCCCTTCCTAGTTTCCTCTCTGAAAATCCCCTATATCCTCCCCCCTATACTATAGCATAATATACTGTCTATCAAATAATATTTGTACCAGTAGGCAGAGCTATGTGTGCACAGAAAGAGAGACAAACTAGTATAAACAATTCACAATGAAAATATTGGTTGCTGCAATAAAATTGAAGTGAGTCGTTGGAAATATTCTGTCAAAGGCCCTATTAGATTTAAAAAATAAAAACTACTAGTGTCTTCAATTTAAGGTAGAGAAGAATTTATAGAAAATAATAACTATTGTTTTCAGAAAATTTACCTACACTAGTTTACTTAGAAAATCAGAGGAAATTAAAAGAACCTCCAGTGTTCTCTTTCCTTCTGGTAGTCCTGAAAGAGTTAGAAGAAACAGTGTAGAAAGTTGGACACATTTAGGGCCAGCAGCTTCTAGGCATCAAAGAACTGGGCTCAGAGAAACCTTTGGTTTGAATTTATACAAAATTCAAATGTTAAACTGATATTAATTGTACTAAATATGCTAAATACATACTTGAGCCATGGCCTTGTTAGTTTCCATTTGTATGTGTCTATCTCTATTAAGGTCATTTTCAGAAAATATATTGTGCAATGGAAAGCATAAATGTATAGCTAAGGACAATAAGTAGGCAAATTAATTGTTAACATATATGCGTGAGTGGCTTTCAGTAGTTAATAAGACTGCCATGACTAGTCTAGGGACAACTGGATCTGAATGGGTGTAGAAGGATTGAGTAAGCAAACTGTGACCTGCAGCTGACAGTGGACCACACATACTCAATAGTAGCTTCTGTGGCTGCTAACCTCTAAAGCCTGCCTGAACCAGGAAGCAAATAACAATAGAGCATGTTACCAGAACAACCAATCAGATGGTGCCAACTACATAGAACAAACAGGCACAAACACCCAGCTGGTCCTGGGTGGAAGGAATAAAGTTTTTCTCAATTTCTAAATTAAATGAGTTTGATTTTTGCCACTTGTCCGGTTCCTGGAGTCTGTGTCCTTAAATCTGTGCTTTCTTACCCCCCCAAACCTAAGGGTCTTGGTTGGGGTCTCAAGCAACAAATGGGTTGCAAGCAGCCTTCTTTTCAAATGAACAATTGGGACACCAAATTTTTTGGGTTCAAACTCCATCTTAGAGAACCTGACCTAAGTTTGAAATCAAGTAAAATAGTATAGTGGTGCCTAGCATTAATTTCCAAGTTCCCCTCAAGAAACTAGCTTCAGTTTCCACACTGGAGTCTAGCTTCAGTTTCTAAGCTATCCCCTATATAAGACCTAAGTCTCCAGGTTAATCTTCCCCAACAAATCCATCCTTTAGTACAAGTTTCCAGGTTAACCCCCCAACAAGCCCACAACACCACCAATTAGGAAGAAATTAGGAAGAAATCAGAAGTTAAATTTATGCTTTGGCTCCCAGCACCAGACAATTATGCTAAAGGCCACAGTAGCACCCGGGTTAGATTCTTGCTAGGCTAGAAACACTCACCCCTTGCTTGTAGCTTTTTATAAAACATTACCTTGATAAATGTTTAGGGCATTTCCTCCACCAGAACCATCCTGTGGGTCAGTGGTGAGTTAAGCCCAAGCTAGCTCAAATAAAGACCATGGTGTGATTGCATCCATTCAACTCTTGTCTGAGGTTCAGGAACACTTCCTTTGTACTATACAATGTTTGTTTTCTGCCACTATCTTCAGAAAATGAGCACTAAGAAGAAAGAGTGAGTAAAGGGACAGAAGGAGAAGGGTATGCATGGTTTATGTATCTTCACAATGGTTTAATAGCTTGTTATATAATGTATACTTTATATTTTGGAAATTTCTATTTAACACAGGGTCCTAATCATATTTCATTTTTCATGTCATCACTTTAGGCAAAAGTTCCTCATATGTTTTCATGTCCAAAGCATATAGATTGTAGATATTCTATTTAGCAAAATTAAAACTGTTAGTCATTCCTTTAAAAGCAACTGATTCTGTCTACTTTTCAAGTGATATAACAATGAACCCCAAGTAAGCAGTCCCTGTGAGAGATTGACCTTTGCATAAGTAGAGCACAATGAGTTTGCTTATTTGGTTATACAGCCTGTGTACAGAACTACAGAACATATAATATATGTATTCTCAAAATTGAGAAATGAGATTGAATTTGATTTCCTGCTTCTCTTTTCACCTCCACCTCAGAATTTAGATTTCTTTTAATTCTGCCAAACAGAAAATGTCTGACTAAGCTGTCTTTGATCACAATCCATTTTGAAGAAAAAAAAAAAAGAATTTAAATCTACCTCTAAGCAAACTCATTTCTTTTCTGTTATTCATGCCTGTGCCATGGAAATCATAAAATAGTGAAATACTTCCAGTCCTCTATGCAATCACGTACAATCGTCTTGTCTAGGGCACTTACCAAAATTGTTTGAGTTTGAAGCAGTGAATTACCATCTTTCAGCTGTTAGATGCAGGTGCCAAGGATCCTTAGTCCCACCAAGAGTGCTTAGATGTAATGAGCATTCAATGAATACTGACTGAGGAGTGTGTACCAACGACAGAGTTTAAAGACTTGGAAAGGATATAATTTATATTTGCACATGAAACCAATGCAGGGGGCTTCAATGATCTCCAAACACCAAATGAATATGGACCTTTCTATATTAAAGCCAAATTTAACAAAGAATCATAGATTTTTGAAATTTGTAGGTTGGCTATAAACATAATTTAAATAGTAGACAAAAAGGAGAAAAAAACAAAGGAACATGGAATCCCAGATTGTTCTTTCTGTAGAGTTCTAAAACTATATATATGGAAATGTGAATAAGAAAGTGGACTTATACATTTTATAGGAACATTTGAATCTGTAAGTGAAAATATTTACCTTAATGTTTAAGATATTCATTTCATATATTAAAATAAGTAAAATGAAATTCACAATTGCTCTATTATTTGTTACTCATGTATTCTTGTTTGCACTTACATTTTTTATTTTTGATGCTCAGTTGTTTTTCTATGCACATTGATGGGTTTTAGCTAACTGCTCTTTGCCAGATATAGTAGAAGCTATCATTTAATATATTTAAAAAAAAACATGCATTCAATAAAAAGGTAGTAGAATGACACCAAATAAAAATTTGCAAAGGAGAAAAATAGGTAAGACATTAATTTCCAGTACATTCACATCACAGATGTCTCACTAGACATATTGGCTTCTTGGGAACCTAGGACTTTCCACCTACATAGTTACAGCAAAAGGAGACTGCTGGGATTTCCTGTCTAGACTGTAGAACTGTCTCACCTTCCCACCAGGCTGGGAGAGATCAGTTCCTAGAAGACCCTAAAGGAGCCAGTGGTGATAGTCTTTTAGTTCTTCCAATACCTTTAAAAATGACAAATTCCCATTAAGTCCTATTCTGTACCAAAGCCTGGCTTGTAATGTTATAGTCAGAAGATGGATAAGAACTACTCTGCAATCATGTGAGGAGTTTGGTGTCTGCAGATGGGATGGCTTTCTAGGTAGGCCATCTGACTCTGGCTGGCCTTTCTTTCAGTTGCTACTCCATATTTTGTCCCTGTCTTTCTCTTGGGCAGGAATATTTCTGCGTTAAAAATTTTGAGATGTACAAGTAGCCCTATCTCTGAACTGGGGGCCATGCCTTTCTAATAGAGGTGGTCTCTACAGGTCCCATCTCCCCTTTGTTGGGTATTTTGGCTAAAGTCACCACCATTGGGTCCTGCGAGCCTTCTGGGACTATTACTGATTCTAAGAAGTGCTCACTGACAGAAACCTGATATGGCTGTTCCATATCAGGTTCTAACAGCACCTGGCCAGAACAGAAGCAAATACAGCCAATCATCAGATTGAGCCCAGGGACCCCAATGGAAGAGCTAGGGAAAGAACTGCAGGAGATGAAGAGCATTGCAACCACATAGGAAGAATAATATCAACTAACCTGACCACCCAGAGCTCCTAGGGACTAAACAACCAACCAAAGATTATATGTGGAGGGAGCCATCACTTCAGATACATATGTAGTGGAGGTTGGCCTTATCTGACATGAGTGGGAGGGTAGGTCATTGATCCTGTGGAGGCATGATACCCCAGCATATAGGGATGCTAGAGCAGTGGGGCAAGAGTGGGTAAATTGTCAAAGAAAAGCCCTCATAGAGGCAAAGGGAAGGGGGAGAGGGGAGATGGTAGTGGTGGGAGTTGTGCAGGGTTGTGTGTTTTTTTTTTTTTTTTTTTTTTTTTTTGATTCAGGCTTTTTCTGTGTAGCCCTGGCTATCCTGGAACTTACTTTGTAGACAAGGTTGGCCCTGAACTTAGAAATCTGCCTGCCTCTGCCTCCCAAGTTTCTGGGATTAAAGGCATGTGCCACCACTGCCTGGCTTAGCTCACAGTTTTTATAATTAGTATAAGAAAATGACTAATGTCATACATTGTTAAAGCTTTCCCTACAATATCCTGATCATAAAAAAATATTTCTGCTACTATGCACTCTTGGTGAGATTACATCCTAATTCATAATGATCAAGCTATAATGTGTAAGACACGTTATGAATGTACTACAACAAATGATGATTTAATATTTGAACAGTACTATAGCCCATCTAGCTGCCTCGTGTAAAGTAATTGATTTTTTTTTTGACAGAATATCCTAACTCTCAGGCTATAATTTGGAAACAATCAGTATATTACATCAGTTAAACATCATTTGTTCCTATTTAGAATTTAAGCCCAATTATGTAATCAGCTTTCTATATAAACTCAACTTTTCCTCTCCTTCTGTTTCTGTACATGACATTTGATACTTATTGAAATACATTTAAAACTATCTGCTACTGAAAATGTGAAATGATTCAAGACAGAGATCAACATAGGATGAGCAAACACGTGAATATTTCTTGCTGTATTTGTTTTGTATGCTTATATATTTACTCATAAATGATTTAGGCTTATTTAGCAACTGATCATTTGTTAAAGTAATACTATCAATTGAAAATACACTAAGAGCACAAGTAATATAAAATACCTTGGTGTGACTCTAAGCAAGTAAAAGATCTATATGATAAGAGCTTCAAGTCTCTGAAGAAAGAATTTGAAGATCTCAGGAGATGGAAAGATCTCCCATGTTCATGAATTGGCATGATTAATATAGTAAAAATGGCCATCTTGCCGAAAGCTATCTACAGACTAAATGCAATCCCCATCAAAATTACAACTCAGTTCTTCAAGGAGTTAGAAAAGGCAATTCGCAAATTCATCTGGACTAACAACAACAACAAAAAATCTATAATAGCAAAACGTATTCTCAAGAATAAAAGAACTTCTCTTGGAATCACCATCCCAGACCTCAAGTTGTACTACAGAGCAATTGTGATAAATACTGCATGGTATTGGTACAATGACAGGCAGGTAGATAAATGGAATAGAATTGCAGACCCAGAAATGAACCCACCCACCAATGGTCACTTGATCTTTGACAAAGGAGGTAAAACCATCCAGTGGAAAGAAGACAGCATTTTCAACAAATGGTGCAGGCTCAACTGGTGGTTACCAGGTAGAAGAATGAGAATCCACCCACTCTTATCTCTTGTACAAAGACAAGTCCAAGTGGATCAAGCACCTCCATATAAAACCAGATACACTGAAACATATTGTCCTAGTCAGGGTTTCTATTCCTGCACAAACATCATGACCAAGAAGCAAGTTGGGGAGGAAAGGGTTTATTCGGCTTACACTTCCATACTGCTGTTTATCACCAAGGAAGTCAGGACTGGAACTCAAGCAGGTCAGAAAGCAGGAGCTGACGCAGAAGCTATGGAGGGATATTCTTTACTGGCTTGCCTCCCCCGGCTTGCTCAGCCTGCTCTCTTATAGAACCCAAGACTGCCAACCCAGAGATGGTCCCACACACAAGGGGACCTCACCCCTTGATCACTAATTGAGAAAATGCCCCACAGCTGGATCTCATGGAGTCACTTCCTCAACTGAAGCTCCTTTCTCTGTGATAACTCCAGCTGTGTCAAGTTGACACAAAACTAGCCAGTACACTTATAGAGGAGAAAGTGGGAAAGAGACTCAAACATATGGGCACAGGGGAAAAATTCCTGAACAGAACACCCATGTCTTTTGATATAAGAACAAGAATTGACAAATGAGACCTCATAAAATTACAAAGCTTCTGTAAGGGGAAGGTCACTGACAATAAAACAAAACAGCAACCAACAGATTGAGAAAATATCTTTATCAATCCTAAATCTGATAGAGGGTTAATATCCAATATGTACAAAGAACTCAAGAAGTTAGACTCCAGAGAACCAAATAACCCTATTTTAAAAATGTGGTATAGAGCTAAACAAAGAATTCTCAACTGAGGAATAGCAAATGGCTGAGAAGCGCCTAAAAAAAAAATAAAAAGTTCAACGTTCTTAGTCATCAGGGAAATGCAAATCAAAACAACCCTGGATTCTACCTCACACCAGTCAGAATGACTATGATCAAAAACTCAGGTGACAGCAGATGCTGGCAAGGATGTGGAGAGGAACACTCCTCCATTGTTGGTGGGATTGAAAGCTGGTACAACCAGTCTGCAAATCAGTTTGGCAGTTGTACAGATAATTGAACTTAGTACTATCTGGGGATCCAGCAATATCACTCCTGGGCATATACCCAGAAGATGCTCCAAAATGTAATAAGCACAGCTGATCCACTATGTTCATAGGAGCCTTATTTATAATAGCAGGAGCTGGAAAGTATCCAGATGTCCCTCAACAAAGGAATTGATACAGAAAATGTGGTACATTTACACAATGGAGTACCACTCAGCTATTAAAAACAGTGAATTTATGAAATTCTTAGGCAAATGGATGGATCTGTAGGATATCACCCTGAGTGAGGTAACACAATCACTAAAGAGCACACATAATATGCATTCATTGATTAGTGGATATTAGCCCTTAATCTCAGAATAACCAAGATACAATTTACAAAACACATGAAACTCAGAAGAAGGAAGACCAAAGTGTGGGTACGTCAATCCTTCTTAGGAGCAGGAACAAATTAGCCATGGAAGGAGTTACAGAGACAAAGGGTGAAGCAGAGACTGAAGGAATGCCCATCGAGAGACGGCACCACCCATTGATCCATCCCATAAACAACCACCAAACCCAGACAATTTTGTGGATGCCAACAGAACTTCCTAACAGGAGAATGATATAGCTGTCTCCAGAGAGGCTCTGTCAGTGCCTGACAAATACAGAAGTGGATGCTCACAGCCATCCATTGGACAGAACACAGGGTCCTTAATGAAGGAGTGGGAGAAAGTACCCAAGGAGCTGAAGGGTTTTGCAGCCCCATTGGAGGAACAATAATATGAACCAACAAAGAAAACACATGGTGGGACTCATGGCTCTAGCTGCATATGTAGCAGAGGATGGCCTAGGCAGTCTTCAATTGGAGGAGAGGCCCTTGGTCCTGTGAAGTGTCTATGCCCCAGTGTAGGGAAGTGCCAGAGCCAGAAAATGGGAGTGGGTGGGTTGGTGTGCAGGGGGAGGACGAAGGGAGAGGGGATTTTTGATTGGGAAACCAGGAAAGGTTATACCATTTGAAATGTAAATTAAGAAAATATCTAACAAAAGAAGGAAATACACTAAGAGTTAAAAAACTCTCTCAGGCAAGGGACTTTTCATTTGTTTTCTTCAGCATTTCCTTTTACAGGGCATGTACTTGTTGGACTCATGGAATTAAGTCACTGGAGATTTAACATGGTAACCTGACAATGATTAACACTGAGAATGAGAGAAAACATTTGTAACCATCAGCTCTCCAGCTGTTCTTTGAATGCTTTCATATTTCTTTCTTGAGGCTGTGGGCAAATAAATATTTGGCGCCGTAAATGATACAGGATCAACCTATAGATCTTGCTCTTGTTCACTGATGCCATGGTGTACTTTAGGGGACACACATGACCATGACACCTGCCTTAAGATGCTTTAGTGGTATCCTGCTCTTTATAATGAAATCAAAGCCTTTTATTAAAGGCTGTATATATGGTGCTTTGGCTTCATCTGTCTCATTTCTTTTCTCATGTTATAAACAATTTACACTAGATTTTTGTTATCTGAAAACAATAATCCACTCAGACTCAGATAAAAGAAAAAAAGTTTTAGTTTATCTTTGCAGATATATACACAATGTTACCTGAAAAAAGATTTAAAGTAATTTATTCACTGTTATGATCAAAATCATAAGAGGAAATGTCAAAATCAAAAATGTAATGCAGATCTAAACAAAAACTAAAACCTCTTGAAAAAGTCTTTAAAATGTGTGTTCTCCAAGTTCACTAGATGCCTTACAGAGAAGAGTAAAGTACAGAAATCAAATTAAAAAAGAAAAAAAACGTGATCCTTGACATTTTTAAATTTTAAATAAAGGAACATTTTAAGCACAGCCTAGAACAAAAAAGTAGAAATACAAGAAGTAGTCAGGTCGAAATATGTGTAAATCCATGCTTCTGCGAAGACCTTGTACCTAACTGTCTAATTATTTTAGCTCATCTGCAGAATCCACTTAAAATGAGCTACAAATATCAAGATGCACTTCATCAAAATGTGAAGGTGCCATGTTTTTGCACATGTAATATGTGGATGCACATATATGCTGCGTATGGATATATGCTCTGGAGCAGTAGTGAGCTTCATTAGTCTTTGGAAATAGGCAGACTAAAATCATAAGGTTATAACATCATATACATATTCAACTGTTTAAAAGTAAAGCTTGTTACTATCTCCTGTTGTTAAAACATAAACCTACAGAATTTCTTAACTAGAGTTAGTAGGAATACAAAGAAACATAATCAACTAGTCTAAATTTTATAGTAATCTTCAATAGTTTACCACTTAGAAATTTATATTATATATATAATTCATAATATGTAAATGATATGTACAGAATTTATATTGGGAATATTACATGATGGGAATATTACTACCTTGGGCTTGGTTGTCATAGAATATCTCTACAAATAATACTCTAAGTGTGAAACATTATTAGATAGTTGAGACAACTCATGGAAAGGTTTGAGACAAGTATTCAAAACTGACCTAGTACCTACCTCAAGGAGTATAAGGTGCATGGAAATTTAGCCAGAAATAAAGTCTAATGATTTCAGAAAAGACTGAAATAGGAGAATCTATTTCCAAACCCCCGTGTTATACACTTCATACAAGGGAGAAAAAAATCCCACCAGAAAAACTGAATCATCTCTTCATGTACTCATTTGGTTTTCTTCAAAATTCATCAAAATTCAGCTTCAATTATTTTTTTCTGTATAAAAGACAAGAAGACAAAGCTTTGGGATTCTATATTACATAGAAGGGTGTCTGCTGTGCTATGAGATGCAACATATGCTTGCATGAGATATATGTGCAGTCTTTTCTTTTTATTAGATTTTTCCTTTATTTGCATTTCAAGTGTTATCCTCTTTCCTGGTTTCCCCTCTGAAAAACCCCTATCCCATTCCTTTCCACCTGCACAGCAACCTACCCACTCCTGCTTCCCTGTCCAGGCAGTCCCCTACACCAAGGCATTGAATCTTCTAAGGACCAAGGGACTCTCCTCCCACTGATGTCCAACAAGGCTATCCTCTAGTACATATGCAGGTGGAGTCATGGGTCCCTCCATGTGTACTCTTTGGTTGGTGTTTTTGTCCCTGGAAGCTCTGAGTGTACTGCTTGGTTCATATTGTTGTTCCTCCTATGGGGCTGCAAATCCCTTCAGCTCCTTGGGTCCTTTCTCTAACTCCTCCATTGAGGACCCCATGATCAGTTCAATCGTGGAATGTGAGCATTCCCCCTCTGTATTTGTCAGGCACTGGCAGAGCCTCTCAACTGACTCAGGCTCCATTCAGCAAGCAGTTGTTGGCATCCACAATAGTGTCTGAGTTTGGTGACTATATATGGGATGGATCCCCAGGTGGGGCAGACACCGCATAATCTTTACTTCAGTCTCTGCTCCACACTTTGTCTCTGTAATTCCTCCCATGGATATTTTGATCGCCCTTCTTCCTTCTTCTTCTTCTGCTTGTTCTCCTTCCTTTCTCCTTCCTTTCTTTCTTCCTTTCTTCCTTTCTTCCTTTCTTCCTTCCTTCCTTTCTTTCTTTCTTTCTTTCTTTCTTTCTTTCTTTCTTTCTTTCTTTCTTTCTTTCTTTCTTTCTTTCTTTCTTTCTTTTTCTTCTTCTTCTTCTTCTTCTTCTTCTTCTTCTTCTTCTTCTTCTTCTTCTTCTTCTTCTTCTTCTTCTTCTTCTTCTTCTTCTTCTGATATTTTTAATTAGATATTTTCTTTATTTACATTTCAAGTGTTATTCTCTTTCTTAGATTCTCCTACGAAAATCCCCTATCTTCTACCCCCTCCCCCTGCTTCCCAACCCACCCAGTTCTGCTTCCTGGCCCAGGCATTCCTCTATACTAGGGCATACAACCTTCACAGAACCAAAGGCCTCTCCTCACATTGATGACCGACTAGGCCATCCTCTGCTACATATGCAGTTAGAGCCATGAGACCCTCTTTGTGTTTTCTTTGATTGGTGATTAAGTTCCAGGGAGCTCTGTGGTTACTGGTTAGTTCATATTGTTGTTCCTCCTAGGGGGCTGTAAACCCCTTTAGCTCCTTGGGTTCTTTTTCTAGCTCCTTCATTGGGGACATGAGCTCCATCTAATGGATTACTATGAGCATCCACATCTGTATTAGTCAAGCACTTGCAAAGCCTGTCAGGAAACAGCTATATCAGGCTACTTTCAGCAAACTCTTGTTGGCATCTTCAATAGTGTCTGGGTTTGGTGGTTGTTTATGAGATACATCCCCAGGTAGGGCAGTTTCTGGATCATCATTCCTTCAGGATCTGCTTAGAACTTTGTCTCTGTAACTCCTTCCATTGGTATTATGTTCCCCCTTCTAAGAAGGATTGAAGTATCCACACTTTGGTCTTACTTCTTGAGTTTCATGTGTTTTGTAAGTTGTATCTTGGGTATTCTGAGCTTCTGGGCTAATATCCACTTATAAGTGAGTGCATATCATGTATGTTCTTTTGTGATGGGTTACCTCACTTAGGATGATATCCTCTAGATCCATCTATTTGTCTACGTATTTCATGAATTTATTGTTTTAATAGCTGAGTAGCACTCTATTGTGCAAATGTACCACATATTCTGTATCCATTCTTAGTTAAGGGGCATCTGGGTTCTTTCCAACTTCTGGCTATTATAAATAAGGCTTCTATGAACAGAGTGGAGCATTTGTCTTTATTACATGTTGGAGCATATTCTGGGTATATGCCCAGGAATGGTATACCTGGGTCCTCAGGTATTCCTATATCCAGTTTACTGAGGAACTGAAAAAAAAAAAATGATTTCCAGAGTGATTGTACCAGCCTGCAATCCCACCAGCAATGAAGGAGTGTTACTATTTCTCCACATCCTCACCAGCATCTGCTGTCACCTGAATTTTTGATTTTAGCCATTGTGACTAGTATGAGGTGGAATCTAGGTGTTGTTTTTCATTTTCATTTTCATTTCATTTTCATGGTGACTAAGGATGTTGAACATTTTTTTAGGTGCTTCTCAGACATTTGATATTCTTCAGTTGAAAATTCTTTGTTTACCTCTGTACCCATTTTTAATAGGGTTATTTGGTTCTCTGAAGTCTAACTTCTTGAGGTTTTTTATTTGTTTTTGTTTGTTTGTTTGTTTTGTTTTGTTTTGTTTTTTTGTATATATTGGATATTAGCCCTCTATCACATGAAGATTTGGTAAAGATCTTTTCCCAATGTATTGGTTGTCTTTTTGTCCTATTTACAGTGTCCTTTGCCTTAAAGAAGCTTTGTAATTTTATGAGGGCTCATGTGTCAATTCTTGATCATAGAGCATAGGTTATTAGTGTTCTGTTCAGGAAATTGCCCCCTGTGCACATGTGCTCGAGGCTCCTTCCCTATTTCTCTTCTTTTAGTTTAAGTGTATCTGGCTTTATGTGGAGTTCCTTGACCCACTTAGACTTGAGCTTTGTACAAGGAGATAAGAATGGATCAATTTGCATTCCTCTACATGATAACAGCCATTTGAGCCCACATCATTTGTTGAAGATGCTGTCTTCTTTCCACTGGATGGTTTTACCTCCTTTGTCAAAGATCAATTGACCATCGCTGTGTGGGTTCATTTCTGGGTCTTCAATTCTAGTCCATTGATCTTCCTGCCTGTCACTGTACCAATAGCATGCAGTCTTTATCACGGTTGTTCTGTAGTACAGCTTGAGGTCAGGAATGGTGATTACACCAGAAGTTCCTTTATTGTTGAGAAGAGTTTTCGCTATCTTCAGTTTTTTGTTATTCCAGATGAATTTGCAAATTGCTCTTTCTAACTTTGTGGAGAATTGAGTTGTAATTTTGATGGAGATTGCATTGAATCTTTAGATTGCTTTTGATAAAATGGCCATTTTTACTATATTAATCCTGCCAATCTATGAGCATGTTAGATCTTTCATCTTCTGAGGTCTACTTCTATTTATTTCTTCAGAGACTTGTTCTTGTCATTCAGTTCTTTCACTTGTTTGGTTATAGTCAAACCAAGACACTTTATATTGTTTGTGACTATTATGCAGAGTGCCATTTTCCTAATTTCTTTCTCAGCCTCTTTATACTCTGAGTATATTAATGCTACTGATTCATTTGAGTTAGTTTTATATCAGGTCACTTTGCTCAAGTTGTTTATCAGCTGTAGGATTTATCTGGTGGAGTTTTTGGGGTCACTTATGTTTACTATCATATTATCTGCATATAGTGATAGTTTGACTTCTGCCTTTCCATTTTGTCTACCTTTGACCTCCTTTTGTTGTCTAATTGCTTTAGGTAGAAATTCAAGTGCTATATTGAAAAGGTAGGGAGAGAGATGGCTGCCTTGTCTAGTCCCTGATTTTAGTGGCATTGCTTAAATTGTCTTTCCATTTAGTTTGATGTTGGCTACTGGTTTGCTGTCTATTGCTTTTGCTCTGTTTAGGTATGGGCCTTGAATTCTTGCTCTTTCCAAGACTTTTAACAGGAAGGCAGGTTGAATTTTGTAAAATGCTTTTTCAGCATCTAATGTAATGATCATGGTTTTTTTTTTTTTTCCTTTGAGTTTGTTTAGGTAGTGAATAACATTGATGGAATTCTGTATATTTCTGGGATGAAGCCTACTTGATTATGATGGATGATCATTTTGATATGTTCTTGGATTCAGTTCCAAGTATTTTACTGTGCATTTTTGCATCAATATTCATAAGGAAAATGGGTCTGAAGTTTTCTTTCTTTGTTGGGTCTTTGTATCAGCGTAATTGTGGCTTCCTAAAACAAATTGGATAGTGTTCTTTCTCTTTCTATTTTGAAGAATAGTTTGAAGAGTATGGGTATTAGGTCTTCTTTTATGGTCTCATAGAACTCTTCACTAAAACCATCTGGTCCTGGGCTTTTATGGGTTGGGAGAATTTTAATGACTGCTTCTATTCCTTAGGGGCCATGAGACTGTTTATATGGTTTGTCTGTCCCTGATTTAACTTTGGTAATTGGGGTCTGTCTAGAAAATTATCCATTTCATCCAGATTTTCCAGTTGTAGTGAGCATAGACTTTTTAGTAGGATCTGATGTTTTTTTTTAATTTCCTCAGTTTCTATTTTTATATCTCCCTTTTCATTTTTATTTTTTTTAATTTAGATACTGCCTCTGTTCCCTCTGGTTAGTATGGCTAGAGGTTTATCTATATTGTTGATTTACTCAAAGAACTAGCTCATGGTTTTGTTGATTCTTTGTATAATTTTTTTTTCCTACTTGGTTGATATCAGCCCTGACTTTGATTATTTCCTGCTGTCTTCTCCTTTTGGGTGTATTTGCTTCTTTTGGTTCTAGAGCTTTCAGGTGTGCTGTTAAACTGCTACTTTATGCTCACTCCAATTTCTTTATGGAGGCACTCAGAGCTATGAGTTTTCCTCTTAGGACTGCTTTCATTGTGTACTGTAAGTTAGGGTATGTTGTACCTTCATTTTCATTAAACTCTAAAAAGTGTTTAATTTCTTTCCTTATTTCATTCTTGACAAAGTTATCATTGAATAGAGCATTCTTCAGCTTTCATGTGTATGTGGGCTTTCTGTTGTTTTTGCGGTTCTTGAAGACCAGCCTTAATCCATAGTCATTTTATGGAGGCACAGGATTATTTCAATCTTCTTATATCTGTTGAGGTCTCTTTTGTAACCGATTATATGGCCAATTTTGTAATGTTCTATTGATATGTATTAAATCCATTTGGTCCATAAATTCTTTTAGCTTCATAATGTCTCTTTTTAGTTTCTGTTTCTCTGATCTATCCATTGATGAGAGTTGGGTATTGAAGTCCCCCACAATAATTGTGTGAGATGCAATGTGTGCTTTTAGCTTTAGTAAAGTTTCTTTTATGAATGTGGGTACCCTTGCATTTGCAGTATATTGAGAGCTCCTCTTGGTAGATTTTTTTCCTTTGAAGAGCATAAAGTGTCCTTTCTTATCCTTTTTGATAACTTTTGGTTAAAAGTTGATTTTATGCAAAATTAGAATGGCTACTCCAGCTTGTTTATTTGAACAATTTGCTTGGAAAATTATTTTCTAACCTTTCACTCTAAGGTAGTATCTGCCTTTGTCACTGAGTTTTCTGTATGCAGCAATTTTTGGTCCTGTTTATGTATCTAGTCTGTTAGTCTATGTCTTTTTTTGGGAAACTGAGTCCATTGATGTTAAGAGATATTACAGGAAAGTGATTGTTACTTGCTGTTATTTTTATTGTTAGCAGTGGAATAATGTTTGTGTGACTATCTTCTGGTTTTTTGTAAGATTGATTTCTTGCTTTTTCTAGAGTGTAGTTTCTCTCCTTGTGTTGGTGTTTTCTATCCATTATCCTTTGTAGGACTAGATTTATGGAAAGGTATTTTGGAAATTTGGTTTTGTTATAGAATATATAGTTTTCTCTGTCTATGGTAATTGAGAGTTTTGCTGGGTATAGTAGCCTGGGCTGGCATTTGCGTTCTCTTAGGGTCTCTATAACATCTGCTCAGGATCTTCTATCTTTCATAGTATCTGGTGAGACATCTGGTATAATTCTGATTGGTCTGCCTTTATATATTACTTGACCTTTTTCCCTTACTACTTTTAATATCCTTTTTTGTTTAGTGCATTTGGTGTTTTGATTATTATGTGACAGGAGGAATTTATATTCAGGTCTAGTCTTTTTGGAGTTCTGTATTCTTCTTGTATATTCATGGGCATCTCTTTCTTTAGGTTAAGAAAGTTTTCTTCTATAATTTTGTTGAAGATATTTATTGACCCTTTGAATTGGGAATCTTCCCTATCTTCTATCCCTAGATTTGACCTTCTTATTGTGTTCTGGATTACCTGGATGTTTTGGCTTAGGAGCTTTTTGCTTTTTGCATTTTTTTTGACTGTTGTGTCATTGTTTTCTATGGAGTCTTCTGCCCCTGAGATTCTCTCTTCCATCTCTTGTATTATGTTGGTGATGTTGCATCTATGACTCTTGATCTCTTTCTTAGGTTTTCTATCTCCAGTGTTGTCTTGCTTTGTGATTTCTTTGTTTCTATTTTCATTTTTAGATCCTGGATGGTTTTCTTTGTTTTCTTTCGTTCCTTTACCTGTTTGGTTATGTACCTGTAATTCTTTAAGGGATTTTTGCATTTTCTCTTTAAGGTCTTCTACCTATTTACCTGTGTTCTCTTGTATTTCTTTAAGGGAGTTTCTATGTCCTTATTAAAGTTCTCTATCAACATCATGAGATGTGATTTTAATCCAGAGTCTTGCATTTCTGATGTATTGGTTTAACCAGGGCTCACTGAGATGGGAGAACTGGGTTCTGCTGATGCCAAGTAGCCTTGGTTTCTGTTGCTTATGTTCTTGCTCTCACCTTTGCCATCTGGTTATCTCTAGTGTTTGCTGATCTTGCTGTCTTTTACTGTGGCTTGTCCCTCCTGCAAGCCTGTGTGTCAGTACTCCTGAAAGACCAGTTCTCTCTGGGAGGAATTTAGGTATGGAGAGCTGTGATACAGGGTCAACTCCGGGATGCAGACAGAAACTAGAAGGATTCTGCCCCGAGCTGATCCTTGGTTCCTGTGTCCTGATGGCTCTGGGATGGTTTCTCTTGGGCCAGGGATTTGAAGAGAAGTGGCTGTCTTACCTGTACTCATAGATGTGTAGGCAATCCTCAGAGACCAGTTCTCTCCTGGTGGTATATATATGTAGTTCTGTGGCATTGAATAAACTCTAGGAACAGAAGGAAACTGGAAGACTCCTTCCCCAGGTAGCTTCTTGGTTTCTGTGTCCTGAGGATTCCAGGCAGGCTCCTCTGAGAAGCAGAGGTGGTCCTACCTGTGCTCAAAGGCCTGTCCACACTCCTGAGAGGCTAGCTCTTCCCTGGGGATATTTGTGTATGGAGCACGGTGGCAGAGAATCAGCTCTAGTCCATATGTGCAGTCTTTTGTCTAGTGATAAATATTCAAATTTTCTATCAGTTTGTGGTTCACTACCTACAAGCAAGTTCTTGGATTTTAGAAAATTCTGATTTATAGTAATATCTTGATTGTATTATTTTTTGTTGAGACTGTTTATTGATGATTTGTAGGAAATATAATATTTTATATTGTATTATAGTATATTTTAATATTTTACAAAATATTATACAAGCAATATTTTAGTGCCTGTTTTACTAAAAACAATTAGTAAAAATCTTAGTATGCAAATATTGGTGAGATTTTCTTTGCTCAAGGAGAGCTATCCTGCTTCTACCATATTTTACACGGTATCTAATTGAATTAAATTCAGTTTTGCTAAATGAAATGTTGTTAAAATTATTTTGGATTCATTTTAAAATAAAATTGTTCTTCTCATACTAAATAGAATTTGATTAAGCATAAACATAAAATTAATTATGGGCTAAATCAAAATCTAGGATGTAGTGCATTTGTTAAAATGTAAGGCCCTAGTTAAATACTTTTCTCGATTCTAGGTGGTGGAGAGGAGGTATTTTAACTAGTTCCTGAAATGTAAACATATACTGAATGAGAACATACATTTCCTGACCATAGAACACTTTCTTCTCTATTTCCATTCTTGAAAAGTTTGTAGCATAGATCTTAACAGTTGTGACTTGGTAGTATAGATTATAAACTCCAAGCCAGCAGACTGAAAATCTATTCAGCCTGAAAAATAAAGCCAAAAGATTGTGATTTTCTTATTACTAAAGGTTATAAAGTGCTGTCCCATGTGAAAAAACAGTTTACAGTCTCTGTTTCCTGTTTGTCAACACAGTTCTAAGTTCTGCTGTCTCTGCCGAGGAAAGATGCCCACTCATTTTCTAATTTCTCAGTGATAATTTTGTAAGAATTATGAACATCAGATAATATTTTGACTTTAATGTTTTCTCTAAAGAATGAAATAAATAATCTTAGAAATTTAGACTAGGCAGTTTTTATTCATTTGTGCTACATTCATAGATGACAGAAACTAAAGTGAAGTACTTTTATATAATTTTCTGATCACTGTTCCAGAATTAATAACACAATTAACTTTTGCTTTTGGAGTTGAGATGCTAGCTCAAGTGTGAATATTTAGATTCATTTAAACAGAACACACTGAAGAGAAATTTTTAAATGAATAGCATTTTAAGTAGTCTAAGTCTTTTTTTTTTTTTTACTATTTTTTATTAATATTCTTTAATCTGTTTTCACAGGCCAGTCACCATCCTCCCCCCAGTCCATGCTCCAACTATTCCCAATCCCACTCCCCCTCCCCATCTTCAAGAGGACATACCCACCCCCAGTCCCCACCCCATCAAATCTCCCCACTCCCTGAGGCCTCAAGTCTCTCAAGGGTTAGGTGCTTCTCCACTCACTGAGACCAGACCAGACATTCCTCTGTTATATATGTCAGGGTCTCATATCATCTAGTATATGCTTCCTGATTGGTGATCCAGTGTCTATAGATCTTAGGGGTCCAGGTTAGCTGAAACTGCTGGTCTGCCCATGAGCTGGCCTTCTTCCTCAACTTCTTCCAGTCTATTCTCGATTCAACCACATGGGTCCCCAGATTATGTTCATTGGTTTGGTATAAATCTCTACATCTGACTCTTTCTGCTTCCTGGTAGGCCTCTCATGGGGCAGCCATGCCAGGCTCCTGTCTGTAAGCTCACCACAGCATCAGTAACAGTGTTAGGCCTCAGAGCATCCATGCCAGCTGGAGCCCAATTTGGGCCAATCACTGAAACTTCCCTCCCTCAATCTCCACTCTGTCTCTTTCCGTGAAGTTGTTTTAGACTCTAGGTAAGAGCTCTTGACTGTAGGATAACAACCCCATCCCTCCACTTGATATCCTTTCCTTCCATTGGAGATGGACTCCACAAGTTCCCTCTACCTACTGTTGGGCATTTCATCTAAGGTACCTCCCTTTGAGTCCTCATCATCTCTCACATTCCAGGTCTCTGGAACATTCTAGAGCCCCCACCTCCTACCTCCTGAGGTTGCCTGTTTCCCTTCTTCTGCTGGCCACTTTCCCCTTCCTGTCCCCTTTCCCACCGAAGAGTGATAAGTCTCCAGGGAGATGTATATCGAATTTTCTGAGGAATGTCCAGAATGATTTCCAGAGTGGTTGTACAAGTTTGCCATCCCACCAGCAAAGGAGAAGTGTTCTTCCTTCTTCACATCCTTGCCAATAGGCGCTGGCACATGATATTTTGATCTTAGCCATTCTGGTTGATGTAAGGTAGAATCTCAGGGCCATTTAGATTTGCCTTTTCCTAATGACTGAGGAACTTAATTATTTCTTTAAGTGCTTCTCAGCCATTTGAGATTTCTCTGTAATGAAGTCTGTTTAGTTCTATTCCCCATTTTTTTGATTGGGTTATTTGGGTTTTTGGAGGTTAGCTTCTTGAGTTCTTAATATATATTGCATATTAACCCATTTTGGCTTTGAACTTTTGCCAATTTTCTCCCTCTGTCTCAATCACTGGAATTATAGATATGAGCTACCAAAATCTGTTGTTCTTAGTATTACTATAAATTATTATTATTTGTCTATGAGACCCTGATCTTCACTTCTACAAAATATATCTTTTTTTTTTTTCCTGAGACAGGGTTTCTCTGTATATCCCTGGCTGTCCTGGAACTCACTTTGTAGACCAGGCTGGCCTCAAACTCAGAAATCTGCCTGTCTCTGTCTCCCGAGTACTGGGATTAAAGGTGTGCGCCACCATGCCCAATTACAAAATAAATCTTAATGTCTACTTATAGAACTTGAAATATTTTTCTACAATTATTTTAAGTGCACCTTATTTTTGATGTTCAACTTTTAAATAGCAATTCTAAGTGTTTTGTATCTTTTGAAATTCATATACTCATTAAAAAGAACACCATGAATACTTGGACAATATATGGTTATTGGCTTGTTGCCTTTTGAGTTCTTAGGTAAGCAGCTCAACAACTGATGGTCAGATACAGAAAATAGTGGTTCCTATTGCAGTGTTACTTAGTCATAAAGAAAAATAAAACCATATTTTTAAAAATACATGGACCTAAAGGGCATTATATTAATGGAAATCAACTGGGATATTAAGATATATTTCCCATGCTTCTACATGCAGAAGCAAACAACAAAATTATTAATAAATTATTTTATTAATAACTATCAATAAATATCACAAAATACAAAGTCATTCTGAAAGTTGTGAAGTGATTCCTAAGGTGGAAACTTGTAGGTGAGGATGTCAGAGGTGATAAACGGAGAAGTGAACACTGCATACTCAGCATGTGTTTGAAAAATATTATCTCGAATTTCATTAAAATCTAAAATTAGTTGCTAATAAATGTTTCCTTAAATGACTTTCCACACTACTACAATGTTCCATATATATATATTATGAAAACAGAAATGTCAACGGTATGCTTTTGATTTGTTTAATGCACAATATAAAACTGGTATTTAGAACACGTTAAAATTATTGAGAAGTAATACTATTTTTAGTTCTCAATAAAAAAGAAATATCATGTGTTTTGTAAGGGCCCATAATTTGCCAAAGAATAATATCCCAACCTAATATATGATAAAAAAGAAAGCAAAGTGTTATTAGACGCGTTCTCACGACCGGCCAGGAAGAACACCACAGACCAGAATCTTCTGCGGCAAAACTTTATTGCTTACATCTTCAGGAGCCAGAGTGCAAGAAGCAAGAGAGAGCAAGAAGCAAGAGAGAGAGAAAACGAAACCCCGTCCCTATTAAAGAGAATTCTCCTTCGCCTAGGACGTGTCACTCCCTGATTGGCTGCAGCCCATCGGCCGAGTTGACGTCACGGGGAAGGCAGAGCACATGGAGTGAAGAACCACCCTCGGCACATGCGCAGATTATTTGTTTACCACTTAGAACACAGCTGTCAGCGCCATCTTGTAACGGCGAATGTGGGCGCGGCTCCCAACATCTCCCCCTTTTCTTTTAATAAGAGCAAATAGGCCACCCATATTAATGAGAGTGGAGATAGAGGTCAAATCCCCAGTGTGTAGGTAAAGGAGCCATGTACAGGATTAGCTCTTAGGCTCACAGGCTTTTACCCAGAGCAACCCTGACCTGCTCCCGTGTCGTTTTGCCTGGGGGAAGGGAACTAGGACACTGAACCTTCATGAAAGATGACATGTCTCCCTAGAATAGGCTCATATATGCCGCAGAGCCTTTCCATTGCAGTGCTTAGCCGTGCAACTCTCTCGGGCTGCTGAAGCACACTCACTCTATCCCGTGCAATGAGACTAGCCTCGTGGGATATAAGAGCTGAGTGGCCAGCGACCTATTGCCTAAGCATAGATAACCATATATCAGGGGGAGCACCATGTTCTAGAGCTGCAAGCGCCTGGGCAATAACCACCTTGTCTCTCCTAGTTTAGGCCTTAAGCTTACAGACCAATCAAAGAAGCAACACTAATCCACAGCAAAGTGTATCTCCAAATAATATTAATCCCACCCATTTTTTAAAGAAAGAAAATGCTGAGGAGATCCAATTGGGTAATCCTTTGGTCAGGGACAGGTCCAAGCGCGTGGAGTTGACCTGAAGTCTCAATTCCCGAAGGATCTGTTCAAATTCAGCCATCCAATTCTGTAACATATACTGAAAAAGACTTTTTGACAATTTAGCTGCCCTAGTAAATTTAACATACTGAATGGAAATAACACACAATCCCGGAAACTTTTGTTCACATCCCAGCTGAGTTATTTGTCATAATACATCTAGTTGTATCTGGACAAGATCTATGAGTTGATTAACCAGCATGAGACCTCTCTGTATCTTGACATTAGCTGAGGCCTGTTCATCTATGACTGTAGTCACTGAGGCTGACAAAGTGTTAATGGTGTCAGTCGTCTGGACCTGTCCAGACAGAGCCAAGGCTGTCTGAATCAAGGCTAAACCCAGTTCCTAGTTAGTGGTAAAAAAGCAGGAGAATACTTGAGCATTATACATCACCGTCATTGGGAGTGGAAATGTCGACATTATCCCCCAACGCTGCTCTCTCTTTATTATTGACGCCCTGGACATCACCAAGACGAGGGACATTAGTATTCCCTTGGTCAGTCTGGATTTTTCGGGTGAGTCTTTCTGGTAACCAAAATGGGTTGTCTTCATTCTGTGGGAAAACACAGATAGCTCCCCTGGATCTTATCAAAATAGGATCCGGGCCATACCATTTATTATCAAGGACATTTTTCCATTTAACCATCTCATTGGGCCTATCTGGCTCTGTACAATGACGTTCAGCCGCAGTATGGCCATGAGCATCAATATTTAAAAAATTGAGTGTAAAGAGTGCCAAAGACACAGACACTCTTGGTGCTCGGGGTACAGTCTCCTCAAAAGTTCCCCTCTTCTGTTTTATAAGATAGGTTTTGAGGGTGCGATGCGCACGCTCAACAATACCCTGTCCTTGAGGGTTGTATGGAAGTCCAGTCAGGTGGGTCACGTCCATCTGACGGCAGAACTGTTGGAATTTTTGAGACGTATAAGCTGGTCCATTATCAGTCTTAAGGAGTCTGGGTTTCCCCCAAGCACTCCATGCCTCAAGGCAATGTTGAATCACATGTGAGGCTTTTTCTCCGGTTAACGGAGAAGCAAACATGATGCCAGAACATGTGTCAATGGACACATGGAGATATTGAAGTTTTCCAAAGGAAGAAACATGTGTAACATCCATTTGCCAGACCTGTAGAGGTCGAATACCGCGTGGGTTAATTCCCACATGAGGAACTGGCAAGAACTCACAGCAGCTTTGACATTGAGTAACAATGTCACGGGCTTCTTTTCTTGTCAAGGAGAAACGACTGCGTAATGTTTCAGCCGTCACATGAAAATTGTTATGAAAATTTCTTGCAGCCTCTACCGGGGATGATAGGGCAGCAGCCATCACTTTAGTGGCCTTATCTGCCAAATCATTTCCCAGAGCCATGGGGCCAGGTAGGCCTGAATGGGCTCTAACATGAGTAATATAAACAGGAGATCTTCTAGATAACAAAACTAATTGTATCTGCTGAAAAATATTGGCAACTCTACTGGAAGGCTTAATCACTCCAGCCACTTCTAAAAGATTTACTGCATTAACCACATAACAGGAATCTGACACAATATTAAGGGGTTCTAAAAAGGTTTTTAAAACTTCTAAGACCACTAAACATTCTACCACTTGAGGTGAATTTTCATTATATTGTTTGGATACCACTTTACCATTAGCCACATAGGCACCTATGCCAGTTTTTGATCCATCAGTATATACCACAATCCCATTTTTAAGTGGGTTTCTTACTGTTATTTGTGGAAACACAACAGATTGATTTTGGGCAAACTGTAAGATTGGATGCTTTGGATAATGGTTATCTATTTTTCCTGAAAAGGAGGTAACTAAAACTGCCCAATCATTAGATGTGGCTGCCAAGGTTTGAACCTGTGCAGCGGTATAAGGTACAATTAAAAGATATGGACTTTGCCCAAAGTGGGTGATTGCTGCTTTTAGGCCTTTAAGGGCAAGCTGTGCAATTGCATCAGGATACCAATCTATTATTTTAGCTGGGGATACGTTTGGATGGATCCACAACAATGGCCCATTCTGCCACAAAACTGCAGTTGGCAATTGTGCTGTCTTAAAGACACACAAACTGAAAGGTTGCGAATCCTCAATACGTTGTAATTGTGCATTCTGTAAGGCCTTTTCCACTTTTTGTAAGGCCTGGTTAGCAGCTAGAGTAAGAGTCCTAGGGGAGGAGATATGAGGATCTCCTTCTAAAATACTAAACAAAGGCCTTAACTCAGCGGAAGGAATCTTTAAAAAAGGTCTGAGCCAATTAATATCTCCCAACAGCTTTTGAAAATCATTTAAGGTATGGAGGTGATCTCTTCTTATCTCTACCTTTTGGGGCACAATCTTATCTGGGGACACCACAGAGCCCAAGAATTGTCCTGTATCAGAAATTTGGACCTTTTCTGTGGCTATCTGTAAACCCCACTGACTTAAAGTTTTAAGTAGAAAAGGATATGCCTTTTGTAGCATGGTAAGGTCTTTATGGCACAGGAGGATGTCATCCATGTAAAGGAGCAAAATTAAAGAGGGGAATTGTTCCCTCACTGGCAAAAGAGCTTCTTGTACATAAAGTTGACACATAGTAGGACTATTGGACATTCCCTGTGGTAAGACCTTCCATTGATACCTCTTATCAGGTTCCATGTGATTAATAGAGGGGATGGTAAAGGCAAATCTGGGCCTATCTCTTGGACACAAAGGTATAGAAAAGAAACAATCTTTAATATCTATAATAATTAAATTCCAGCCACGTGGTAAGGCGGAAAGTACAGGGAGACCCCTCTGTACTGGGCCAAATAAGTTCATTTGCTCATTAATGGCTCTGAGGTCATGGAGCAGTCTCCACTTTCCTGACTTTTTCTTAATTACAAAAATTGGAGTATTCCAAGGTGAGGTAGAGGGTTCAATATGGCCTAATTTTAATTGTTCCTCTACCAGTTGAATCACAGCTTCTAGTTTTTCAGAGGATAGGTGCCATTGAGGAACCCACACTGGGTCCCCTGTTTTCCATGGTATGGGTCGTGCTGCCCCAATGGCCGCTATGGAAAACCCAGACCCTGTCTGTCTTGGTTTCCATTAGGTGAGATGGGCTCTATCCTTCCCTGTTCTTGATGTCCTAACCCTTTTCCTTCTTTATAACCCATCTTTGCCATGATATTTTTTGCTTTAGCTGAATACCCTCCCGATGGGGCGTTTTCATTGGACAAAATAAGGCCCAAATGCTGCATAATATCCCTTCCCCAGAGGTTAACCGGGAGTGGGAGCACATAAGGTATGAATTTCCCTTGCTGCCCTTCAGAGGATTCCCACGTCAAGGCAATGGAGCTTATAGTGGGACATGATTGATAACCTAGGCCCTGTAATGAATGAGATGACTCTGTGGTGGGCCATGCTTTGGGCCACCAATGTGTAGAAATTATACTTTTATCTGCTCCGGTATCAAGGATGCCTTCAAACTCTTTTCCGTTGATCTTAAGGCAGAGCTTAGGTCTATCATTTAAAGATACAACCAAATAGGCAGAATCATTTCCTGAGGAGCCCATCTTCTTTATCTCAGGTCCTGCAGATTTTTCTCTGGTATTATCAGGGAGGAGCAGCAGCTGAGCTATCCTATCTCCTTTACTAATAGAAAAAACGCCTTTAGGGCTTGAGCACAGGACCTGTATTTCAGGGGAATGTTGACAATCCATAACTCCAGGGTGGACTACTAAGCCCTGCAAGGTGAGTGAACCCCGGCCGAGAATAAGGCCCATGGTTCCCGGGGGCAAGGATGGTATAGGCTCCACTGGCACCGGCTGAATACTCATTTGAGGCATTAATAGGAAGTCGGAGGCGGCACGCAGGTCCACCCTTGTGGGTCTTCCTGGGTCGCCTCTCTGACTGCTTCCTGGGTCCTGACAAACCGGTTCCCATATCTTTGAGGGCCCTGGGACCGAGGGCCCGATGACCCGTTTTTTGGCACATAAGCTGATTGACTATCAGGTGGGGGAAGGACTCTGCCCTTTATATCCCTCACAGAGCGACACTGGTCAGCTCTATGATAACCCTTGCCACACTTAGAGCAAAGAGTGAGAGTCCCTCCCTGTTTATCTGGAGCTCTGCAATCTTTCTTAAAATGCCCAGGCTTTCTGCAGTTAAAACATGTCCTCTGATTATTTCTGCCCATGGAGCGGTTTTGGGATTGAAGGATGGCAGCCGCTAAACCTGCATTGCTGAGAGGTCCCCCAAGCTCTCGACAGACCCTGAGCCAGTCTTGTAAGCCTTTGTTCTTTCTTGGGGCTATGGCCGCTCGGCACTCCTTTGTGGCTTGCTCATAGATTAGCTGTTCTATCAGAGGCGCAGCTTGCTCTGACTCTCCAAAAATACGCTCTGCTGCCTCTGTCATTCTGGCCACAAAATCTGAGAAGGATTCCTGAGGTCCCTGGATTATCTTTGTTAACTGACCAGTGGTTTCACCTGCTCGAGAGAGCGCCTTCCAGGCCCTAATAGCCGTGGAAGAAATCTGGGCATAAGCTCCCCAATGGTAGTTTGTCTGATCAGCAGAATAAGCTCCCTGACCCGTTAACAAGTCAAAAGTCCAATCTCTCTGCTCTGGAGTCAAAGCAGCTGCGTTTGCTCGGGCCTGCGCTTGTGCAGCTTCGTGCCAAAGCGCTCTCCATTCCATATATTTGCCCATACTAGGGAGAGCGGCTTTTACAACCGTTTGCCAGTCAGCAGGAGTTAGTGCCATGCCGGCGAGCCTGTCTAACTGCACCAAGGTAAAATTAGCATTGGTTCCGTATTTACGGACCGACTCGGCAATTTCTTTAATTTGTAAGTATTCTACCGGAGCGTGGACACGCCCACCCTCGGCTCCTTCAAAGACCGGAAATGCCTGTTGTATTTTCCTTTGTTCCTCTCTGGGAATGAATGAGTCTGCGCACTGCCTCTCTGCGCACTGCCTCTCTGCGCATTGCTGACGCACTACGCAGGGCGGGGACTCCGCATAGGGCGGACCTTGAAGCCGACTGCCCTGAGGCCAATCAGCAAACTGGCCTTCGCCAGCCGCTTTTGGCTTTTTTCTTGACCAATTAGCTGGCTGGTAATGGGCTGCTTCTTCCTCCCAGTCTGTTTCCTCAGAGGAGAATTCTTCATCTGCTTCAGAACTACTAAGAGCTGGCTTCCTGAGCTCATCTAGTGACGAGTATCTCCTAGAGACCTCCGCTAATTGATCTTTCTTCTTTTCCCTTTTTCCTCTTTTTCTTCTAATCTCTCTCCAGGTATTCCTACCTAACCTTAACTTTTCCTCGGGTTCAAGACCCTTGGAAAGGCCTGTATACTTATTTTGTGTACCATATTTTCTCTTTGCTCCTACTCTCTCTCCCCGCTTTACTTCTGATAGCTTGTCCTGAATTTCATCTAGAATCCGCCCTATCTTAACCACTTGATAACATGTGAAAAGGAACAAAAGGGCTCCTAACACCAGAAAAAATTCAAGGCCAAACATATTCCACTTTACTTCTGATAGACTGTCTTGAATTTCCTTAGAAAGTTCAAGATCAGACTTACCTCGTAAAGCTGTACTCACTGGTACTCTCGTTCCCCAGCTGAAAAGTTCTGAATTCATACAGTTGAATCCTTCTTAACAGTCTGCTTTACGGGAACCTTTATTACCGCGACCCGCAGTTCTGGTTCTGGAATGAGGGATCTTCCTTGCGCCAGTCCCGAGTTTTTTTCTCGTCCCGGAATTCGGCACCAATTGTTATTAGACGCGTTCTCACGACCGGCCAGGAAGAACACCACAGACCAGAATCTTCTGCGGCAAAACTTTATTGCTTACATCTTCAGGAGCCAGAGTGCAAGAAGCAAGAGAGAGAGAAAACGAAACCCCGTCCCTATTAAAGAGAATTCTCCTTCGCCTAGGACGTGTCACTCCCTGATTGGCTGCAGCCCATCGGCCGAGTTGACGTCACGGGGAAGGCAGAGCACATGGAGTGAAGAACCACCCTTGGCACATGCGCAGATTATTTGTTTACCACTTAGAACACAGCTGTCAGCGCCATCTTGTAACGGCGAATGTGGGCGCGGCTCCCAACAGCAAAGAGTTGTTTATTTTGCAGAAATCAAACATGCTGGGGTCTACCATTCTTTAAGAAGGAGATATGAAGTTGAGCTTGCATGTGCAATTCAAAGTAGATTAGGGAAAATCTCGGGATGGGTAGGAGACTTTTAACTTGATTCCTGTAGTGGGTTTTGGATATATTTGGATTGTCTAAGGCTCTATCAACTTTCAGGGAAGGGGAGCTATAATCTGTTGTTGACTCATCCTGAGTATTTTTGCCTAATTTGTTGACTGTGGGCTGCTGTTTTCTTCAAGACCTGACTTGCCCAGCTAGGTTCAGTTTAGGGAAACAGAAACATAGATTGCCTTCTCAATTGCCAATTTGGGTCTTGTCATAGAATTAACCTGGCTCAGTTTTTACATTTTCCAACAAATATAATTCTATTATTATATCATTTCTTAAAATTTTGATCTTGAAAATAGATTGAATTCCTCCATAATATTTATTTTTCATTCTATAATTCTGTATCGTTAGTCCAAACTGTTAACTGATGGGAAAACCTTTGATCTTTCAATATGGGAATGTGCTGGCTCTAATCATACATTTATGAAATGTGAACAATTCAGGGTTTCTGGCTCCTTCTTTTTAAACTGTATAACATTCTCCAATGTGGTTTCCTTTCCTTTCCTTTCCTTTCCTTTCCTTTCCTTTCCTTTCCTTTCCTTTCCTTTTGCATTAACACTATGTATCTATCTATCTATCTATCTATCTTCTATCTATCTATCATCTATCAATCCATCCATGCATACTTATTGGCTTTCTTCTGGAAACTGTTTTTAGAAGTATACTTATGAATATAATAGAAAGATATACTATAATTTATATAATAGAAACAAACCACATATGCCATATTTCTGCTTTCTTATATGCACAGAAAATGTAAATATTCTCTGTTGCAATTGATGCATGAAAATCATTGGATGTGGCTAACAAATTAATAGGCACATACCTAATTTTTCATTTTTTAAAGAAAAAATTCTTACTAATATTAGGAATGAGTATTACCCCAATAGAAACTGCAAGCTGCCTTGGACAAAGGATGTCTTAAACCAGATTTCCATTCACTTCCATTTTTCCCCAATCCATTTTTAAAGTTTTCAAACTTGGCAAATGTATTTTCTTCAACATTTTTTAAAAGCTTTCTTCTTCTAAAATGTTATTTCTAAAATTGGGAGGGTAATTTTCTTTAGTAAGCAGAAAATTGGTACCAGTCTGTGCACTAAAACAAGATACGCCTTGAAGGCAACAGTAACTGTATGTTCAGCTAATATGCCATTAAATAAAAGTGTTCAAGTTTATTTTGCCTCCACTGTTCTCCCACCCATAGCTTCAATCACTTGTTTTTTATCTCTTTTAATATTCCCTGTAACAGGCTATTAAGTTGGATCCTTTTACTTAACTTTCATAAAGTTTTTTTTATAGGTCTATTTGTACAGGTGAGTGTAATTAGTAATCGCCAGTCTCCAATCAGCAATTAGCTCCAATTAAGGCTTACCAGCTGCTCCGTCTTGCCTAGGCTGGCTTCCTTCATCTGCTTTCATTGCCAGAGCTGGATGACAAGTCAAGATAAAAATTGAAGGATCATTCATATCTCACCACTCAGATGTACAAACTTTGTGATTACACCATACCTCCAATTTTCAAAGCTAATTGTGCATTCTGTATGCTCTCAAAGGCATGCAGCTGTAGAACCCTCAATATCCAGGTGTTAGCCTTAGGGAAGGAAGTATCTATTTCAGTGTGCTGGGAACAGCCTGTAAAAAAAAAAAAATCAAGGTAAGGCAAAGGTCAAGCCTTTCATGATTTAGCAGGGAAGTTAGAAACAATAAACATATATGATTTTCTAGTGAAAATAACACAAAACAAACAATCTGTTAACTTTTTGTTATTGTGACAAAATAGCTAAGCAGTCAAATTCAAAATAGGGAATTATTGATTTGGCTCACTGTTTTAGAGTTTCAACACACTGTGAAATAGTCTTGTTAGTTTGGTTTTGGTGAGACGTAATGTCATGGTAGCCACTTAGAGTGGAGCATAAATGTAGACATCATGAAAACCTGAAAGCAGAAAGAATGGGAGGAAGGAAGCTGTCTTAGTCAAGGTTTCTATTCCTGCACAAACATTATGACCAAGAAGCCAGTTGGGGAGGAAAAGGTTTATTCAGCTTACACTTCCATATTGCTGTTCATCACCAAGGAAGTCAGGACTGGAACTCAAGCAGGTCAGGAAGCAGGAGCTGATGCAGAAGCCATGGAGGGATGTTCTTTACTGGCTTGCTTCCCTTGGCTTGCTCAGCCTGCTCTCTTATAGAACCCAAGACTTCCAGCCCAGTGATGGTCCCACCCACAAGGGGCCTTTCCCCCTTGATCACTAATTGAGAAAATACCCCACAGCTGGATCTTATGGAGGCACTTCCCCAAATGAAGCTCCTTTATCTGTGATAACCCCAGCCTGTGTCAAGTTGACACATAAAACCAACCAGTACAATTGACCCTTGTCAACTTGACACACAAGCACATCACTAGTAAGCCTCAACCCTTAGTTCTTATTCATCCCCAAGATCTGAACAACTTTAAAAGTCCCACAGTCTGTACATATTAAAAGTTCAATCCTTTTAAAATGTCCAATATCTTTTAAAATCCGAAGTCTTTTTTACAATTAAAGTCTCTTAACTGTGGGATCCACTAAAATATTTTCTTCCTTCAAGAGGGAAAATATCAGGGCACAGTCACAATCAAAAGCAAAAATTAAACTCCAGCTGTCCAATGTCTGAGATCCAACTCATGATCTTCTGGGCTCCTCCAAGGGCTTGGGTCACTTCTCCAGGCCTGCCCTTTGTAGCACACACCTTATCTTCTAAGGCTCCAGCTGCCTGTACTCCACTGCTGCTGCTGTTCTTGGTGGTCATCTTATGATACTGGTATCTCCAAAACGCTGCTTGCTTCCACTGTAACTTGGCTTCAACAATAGCCTCTCATAGGCTCCCTTCATGGTGACAAATCTCAATTCCTTTGCATGAACCCTTCAGTCCTGGGCCATCAATTGCAACTGAGGTTGTGCCTTCACTAATGGCCTTCCATGGCCTCTCACAGTGCTGAGCCTCAGCTGCTCTGCATGACCCCTTCATGCCTTCAAAACCAGTACCACCTGGGTGACACTTACACATTGCCAAGTCCAGCCACAGCACCAGGTGCAATGTTGCCTATCTCTGGAACACAGTCTCTGTGCTCTTAAAAAAAAAAATCCCAAAAAACACTTCCCAGAAGATGTCACATCAATGATGCTGGTCTCTTCTTAATCACTGCTAAATTTTAGCTCAAGCTAACCAGCATCAATATTCCCAGTAATGCAAAAGTTTTACTCTAGTGGTTGTGGTATCTTATTAATCACAGCTGATTCTTCAGACCCAGATAACCAGAACCACCAAATCTTCACAATCAAACTAGCAATGGCCCTGAAAAGAGTCTTTAATCTTTCCTCTGAAATTTCACAAGCCAGGCCTCCATCTTCTACATTGTTCTCGACATTATCTTCCAAGCTCCTACACAACAGCCCACAGAGTTCTTAACACCAAATAGGTCTTCTAGCCCAAAGTTCCAAAGTCTTTCCACAGTCCTCCCCAAAACATGGTCAGGCTATCACAGGAATACCCCACTATGCAGGTACCAAATTGTCTTAGTCAGGGTTTCTATTCCTGCACAAACATCATGACCAAGAAGCAAGTTGGGGAAGAAAGGGTTGATTGGGATTACACTTCCATACTGCTGTTAATCACCAAGGAAGTCAGGGCTGGAACTCAAGCAAGCCAGTAAAGAACATCCCTCCATGGCTTCTGCATCAGCTCCTGCTTTCTGACATACAAAAGAAACAGGAAATTAGTACACATAGGTGGACCAGTCCTGCTGCATTTAAAAGGCTTTGCTTATTTGCTTCCTCTGGCTTTACTGACTGACAATCTTTCTTCCTCCTTTCCTGCAGTTTCCTGAGACCTAAGAGGATAGATTTGATGGAGATAGGCCATTTTAGGCCTCATGTTTATATTTTTGTTTGTTTGTTTGTTTGTTTTTACTTTGTTTTTTTTTTTACTTTGCTTTTTTTAACTAGGTATTTATTACATTTACATTGCCAATGCTATCCCAAAAGTCCCCCAACTTCTCCCCACCACTCCCCCACCCACCCACTCCCACTACTTGGCCCTGGTGTTGCCCTGTACTGAGGCAAATAAAGTTTGCACGACTAATGGGCATCTCTTTCCACTGATGGCCGAGTAGGCCATCGTCTGATGCATTTGCAGCTAGAGACATGAGCTCTGGGGGGCACTGGGTAGTTCATATTGTTGTTCCACCTATAGGATTGCAGATCCCTTTAGCACCTCAGGTACTTTCTCTAGCTCCTCCATTGGGGGCCCTGTGATCCATCCAATAGCTGACTGTGAGCATCCACTTCTGTGTTTGCTAGGCCCCAGCATAGTCTCACAAGAGACAGCTATATCTGGGTCCTTTCAGCAAAATCTTGCTAGTGTATGCAATGATGTCAGCGTTTGGAGGCTGATTATGGGATGGATCCCCAGATATGGCAGTCTCTAGATGGTCCATCCTTTCCTCTCAGCTCCAAACTGTGTCTCTGTAACTCCTTCCATGGGTGTTTTGTTCCCAATTCTAAGAAGGGGCAAAATATCCACACTTTAGTCTCTGTTCTTCTTGAGTTTCATGTGTTTAGCAAATTGTATCTTATATCTTGTGTATTCTAAATTTCTGGGCTAATATCCACTTATCAGTGAGTACATATTATGTGAGTTCTTTTGTGATAGGGTTACCTCACTCAGGATGATGCCCTCCAGGTCAATCCATTTGCCTAGGAATTTCATAAATACATTCTTTTTAATAGCTGAGTAGTATTCCGTTATGTAAATGTACCACATTTTCTGTATCCATTCCTCTGTTGAGCAGCATCTGGGTTCTTTCCAACTTCTGGCTATTATAAATAAGGCTGCTATGAACATAGTGAAGCATGTGTCCTTCTTACCGGTTGGAACATCTTCTGGATATTTGCCCAGGAGAGGTATTGCAGGATCCTCCAGTATGTCCAGTTTTCTGAGGAACTGCCAGGCTGATTTCCAGAGTGGTTGTACAAGGTTACAATCCCACCAAAAATGGAGGAGTGTTCCTATTTCTCCACATCCTCGCCAGCATCTGCTCTCACCGGAACTTTTGATCTTAGCCATTCTGACTGGTGTGAGGTGGAATCTCAGGTTTATTTTGATTTGCATTTCCCTGATGTTTAAGGATGTTGAACATTTTTTCAAGTGCTTCTCAGCCATTCGATATTCCTCAGGTGAGAATTCTTTGTTAAGCTCTGCACCCCAATTTTTAATGGGGTTATTTAATTTTCTGGAGTCTACATTCTTGAGTTATTTATATATATTGGATATTAGTCCCCTATCTGATTTAGGATAGATAAAGATCCTTTCCCAATCTGTTGGTGGCCTTTTTGTTTTATTGACGGTGTCTTTTGCCTTGCAGAAGCTTTGCAATTTTATGAGGTCCCATTTTTCAATTTTAGATCTTACATCACAAGCCATTGCTGTTCTATTCAGGAATTTTTCCCCTGTACACATATCTTCGAGGCTTTTCCCTACTTTCTCCTTAATAAGTTTCAGTGTCTCTGGTTTTATGTGGAGGTCCTTAATCCACTTAGATTTGACCTAAGTACAAGGAGATAGGAATGGATCATTTCGCATTCTTCAACATGATAACTGCCAGTTGTGCCAGCACCATTTGTTGAAAATGCTGTCTTTTTTCCACTGGATGGTTTTTGCTCCCTTGTCAAAGATCAAGTGATCATAGGAGTGTTGGTTCATTTCTGGGTCTTCAATTCCATATTTTAAACATTGTAAAAACATAAAATATAAATATATATTTGTATTAATATATCAGTATACAATATAAAAATATAAACACATAAATAAATAATAAAACCCAAACCCCTATACAACTAATATTTAAAATCAAATAAATATAGGAATAAAAATATTAAATCACCACTAATGTAATCATCTCACAGTAGTGGCAATTGACTTTGTTTAGGTCTTTTTATACTAACAAAGTATAACATGCAAAAATAGAGAAAGTATAGTGAACATTGGATTCAGTTCACCTTAGGACAGATTTGAATTTTTTCATTATCATTATTTTCAATTCATGCATGGTTAAATTCACACAAAGTGCCTACAGGTAAAAAGGATTAAATAAGTTTACTGAAGTTAAAAACAGAATTATATGAAATGAAGATATTTGTAAATATTCAATATTTGCTATTATATTGTTGTGGTGAAAACATGTAGTCCTTATTTACATTCTAGGATGGAATAATTCATGTATTGAGTTCAAGGCAGAGATTACTTAAATTACTTATCTGTTGCTATGCTAAAAATGCCCTGATACACACAAACCGCTTAAGGAAGACAGAATTTATTTTAACCTCCTTGTGATTTTTTTTTATCATAGATAATTAAACATTTAAAATATAATGCCAAACTATTGACCCCCAAATATAGTCACCAATGTGTGGCAAAGGCAGCAAAATAGCACAGAATGGCTGAGGACATCCTCCTCTGTTTTTGTCAGGCACTAGCACAGCCTCTCTGGAGACAGCTATATTAGGCTCCTGTCAGGAAGCACTTGTTGGCATCCACACTGAGCACATGGTCCCCAATGGATGATCTAGAGAAAGGACCCAAGAAGCTGAATAGGTTTGCAGCCCCATAGGAAGAACCACAGTATGAACCAATCAATAAACCCAGAGCTCCCTGGGACTAAACCACTAACCAAAGAGTATACATTGAAAAACTCATGGGTGCAGCTGCATGTGTAGCATAGGATGACCTTGTTGGTTATCAGTGAGAGGAGAGGCCCTTGGTCCTGTGAAAGCTCCATGACCCAGTGTAGGGGAATGCCAGGACAGGCAAGGGGTAGTGGGTGGATGGATGAACAGGGGGAGGGGGTATGGGATGGGGGTTTTCAAAGGGGGAAGACAAAAGGGGATAAAAGATCAGAAATGGTCTATTTTCACACATGGTGAATATTACCTGGACACAGATATCCTGCATTGTATGTAAATACAAAGTTGGAAATTGAACTTAGGGTCTCACATGCTAGAAAATTACTCTTCTATCATTAAGCTATTCTCAATCTGGGGCTCATATTTTACACACATAACACACACACACACACAAACACACACACAAGTGAACACACAAAGAAAAAAAACTAAAAAATTCTGTGGTGGCATAAATGATAAATGTCCCCACAGTCTTTTATATTTAACCACTGAGTACTCAGTTCAAGCTGCTCTTTATAAAGATTAGAGAACCTTTGAGAGGTGGAACCCTGCATTAATCAGTACCATTGTGAAGATTTACAGCTCAGTCCACCGTCTTATTCTATGCCCACTTCTGTGCAGGGAAATGTCATCAGTCAGTTTCTTTTTCCTCTTACCAGTTCTTCCCTGACTTTTTCATGCTTTCCCTCTGTACTAACTGGTTTTGTGTGTAAACTTGACACAGCTGGAGTTATCACAAAGAAAGGAGCTTCAGTTGAGAAAATGCCTCCATGAGATTCAGCTGTAAGGCATTCTCTCAATTAGTGATCAAGATGGAAAGGCCCCTTGTGGGTGGGGCCATTTCTGGGCTGGTAGTCTTGGGTTCTATAAGAGAGCAGGGTGGCCCTTCCAGTCCACTCCAGCATCGGGGTGCCTTGCCCGCTGAGTCTCCAGACACCCGCAAGGAACCACACAGGATTTCCCACGGGATCCTAAGACCTCTGGTGAGTGGAACAGAGTGTCTGCTCCAATCCAATCGTGTGGGACCTGAGACTGCATTAACCAGAGAAGCAGATAAACCAGCCTGAGCAGGGGCACAAGTCCCTTCATGTCCACTCCAGCACCAGGGTGCCTTGCCCGCAGAGTCTCTGGACACCTGCAAGGAACCACACAAGATTCCCCACGGGATCCTAAGACCTCTGGTGAGTGGAACACAGCATCTGCTCCAATCCAATCGCACACAGGACCTGAGACTGCATTAACTAGGGAAGCAGATAACTGGCCTGATCAGGGGCACAAGTCCCTTCCTGGTCACTCGAGCAGCGGGGTTCCTTGTGCATGGTGTTTCTGGACACCCTCAAGGTCCTCACAGGACCCTCCCCAGGATCTTATCATCTCTGGTGAGTGGAATATAACTTCTGCCAGGAGGCAGGTTCGAACACCAGATATCTGGGCACCTTCCCAGCAAGAGGAGAGCTTGCCTGCAGAGAGTACTCTGACCACTGAAAGTAAGGATAGAGCTAGTCTCTCCCAGGTCTGCTGATATAGGCTAAAATAATTACCTGAGGAACAAACTCTAACGAGAGACAACTATAGCAACTAGCTCCAGAGAATACCAGATGGCAAATGTAAGAATCCTACTAACAGAAATCAAGACCACTCACTATCATCAGAAAGCAGCACTCCCAACCCACCTGGTCCTGGGCACCCCAACACAACCGAAAAGCTAGACCCGGATTTAAAAGCATATTTCATGATGATGGTAGAGGACATCAAGAAGGACATTAATAACTCACTTAAAGAAATACAGGAGAACACTGCTAAAGAGTTACAAGTCCTTAAAGAAAAACAGGAAAACACAATCAAACAGGTAGAAGTCCTTACAGAAAAAGAGGAAAAAACATACAAACAGGTGATGGAAATGAACAAAACCATACTAGACCTAAAAAGGGAAGCAGACACAATAAAGAAAACCCAAAGTGAGGCAACACTGGAAATAGAAACCCTAGGAAAGAAATCTGGAACCATAGTCGCAAGCATCAGCAACAGAATACAAGAGATGGAAGAGAGAATCTCAGGCGCAGAAGATTCCATAGTGAACATCGGCACAACAATCAAAGAAAATACAAAACGCAAAAGGATCCTAACTCAAAACATCCAGGAAATACAGGAACCTACAGATAATAGGAGTTGATGAGAATGAAGATTTTCAACTTAAAGGACCAGCAAATATCTTCAACAAAATTATAGAAGAAAACTTCCCAAACCTAAAGAAAGAGATGCCCATGAACATACAAGAAGCCTACAGAACTCCAAATAGACTGGACCAGAAAAGAAATTCCTCCCGACACATAATAATCAGAACAACAAATGCACTAAATAAAGATAGAATATTAAAAGCAGTAAGGGAGAAAGGTCAAGTAACATATAAAGACAAGCCTATCAGAATTACACCAGACTTTTCACCAGAGACTATGAAAGCCAGAAGAGCCTGGACAGATGTTATACAGACACTAAGAGAACACAAATTCCAGCCCAGGCTACTATACCCGGCCAAACTCTCAATTACCATATATGGAGAAAACAAAGTATTCCACGACAAAACCAAATTCACACATTATCTTTCCACGAATCTAGCCCTTCAAAGGATAATAACAGTAAAAAACCAATACAAGGATGAAAATCATGCCCTAGAAAAAGCAAGAAAGTAATCCCTCAACACACCAAAAAGAAGACAGCCACAAGAACAGAATGCCAACTCTAACAACAAAAATAAAAAGAAGCAACAATTACTTTTCCTTAATTTCTCTTAATATCAATGGACCCAATTCCCCAATAAAAAGACATAGACTAACAGACTGGCTACACAAACAGGACCCAACATTCTGCTGCTTACAAGAAACCCATCTCAGGGAAAAAGACAGACACTACCTCAGAGTAAAAGGCTGAAAAACAATTTTCCAAACAAATGATCTGAAGAAACAAGCTGGAGTAGCATTCTAATATAGAATAAAATCGACTTCCAACCCAAAGTTATCAAAAAAGACAAGGAGGGACACTTCATACTCATCAAAGGTAAAATCCTGCAAGAGGAACTCTCAATTCTGAATATCTATGCTCCAAACGCAAGGGCAGCCACATTCATTAAAGAAACTTTAGTAAAGCTCAAAGCACACATTGCACCTCACACAATAATAGTGGGAGACTTCAACACACCACTTTCATCAATGGACATATCGTGGAAAGAGAAACTAAACAGGGACACAGTGAAACTAAAATAAGTTATGAAACAAATGGATCTAACAGATATCTACAGAACATTTTATCATAAAACAAAAGTATATACCTTCTTCTCAGCACCTCACGGGACCTTCTCCAAAATTGACCATATAATTGGTCACAAAACAGGCCTCAACAGATACAAAAATATTGAAATTGTCCCATGCATCCTATCAGACCACCATGGACTAAGGCTGATCTTCAATAACAACATAAGTAATGGAAAGCCAACATTCACGTGGAAACTGAACAACACTCTTCTCAATGATACCTTGGTCAAGGAAGGAATAAAGAAAGAAATTAAGGACTTTTATAGTTTAATGAAAATGAAGCTGCAACATACCCAAACCTATGGGACACAATGAAAGCATTTCTAAGAGGGAAATTCATAGCTCTGAGTGCCTCCAAAAAGAAACGAGAGAGAACACACTAGCACCTTGACCACACATCTAAATGCTCTTGAAAAAAAAATGAAGAAAATTCACCGAAGATGACTAGACAGCAGGAAAAAATCAAACTCAAGGGTGAAATTAACCAAGTAGAAACAAGAAGAACTATTCAAAGAATTCACCAAAGGAGGTGTTGGTTCTTTGAGAAAATCAACAAGATAGATAAACTCTTAGCTAGACTCACTAGAGGACACAAGGACAGCATCCTAATTAACAAAATCAGAAATGAAAAGGGAGACATAACAACAGATCCTGAAGAAATCCAAAACACCATCAGATCCTTCTACAAAAGGCTATACTCAACAAAACTGGAAAACCTGGACGAAATGGACAAATTTCTAGAAAGATACCAGGTTAAATCAGGATCAAGATAACGATCTAAACAGTCCCATATACCCTAAAGAAATGGAAGCAGTCATTAATAGTCTCCCAGCCAAAAAAAGGCCAGGACCAGATGGGTTTAGTGCAGAGTTCTATCAGACCTTCAAAGAAGATCTAATTCCAGTTCTGCACAAACTATTTCACAAAATAGAAGTAGAAGGTACTCTACCCAACCCATTCTATGAAGCAAGAATTACTCTGATTCCTAAACCACAGAAAGATCCAACAAAGATAGAGAACTTCAGACCGATTTTCCTTATGAATATCGATGCAAATATACTCAATAAAATTCTTGCTAACCGAATCTAAGAACACATTAAAGCAATCATCCATCCTGACCAAGTAGGTTTTTTCCAGAGATGCAGGGATGGTTTAATATTCAGAAATCCATCAATGTAATCCATTATATGAACAAGCTCAAAGACAAAAACCACATGATCATTTCTTTAGATGCTGAGAAAGCATTTGACAAGATCTAACACCCATTCATGATAAAAGTCTTTGAAAGATCAAGAATTAAAGGCCCATACCTAAACATGATAAAAGCAATCTACAGCAAACCAGTGGCCAACATCAAAGTAAGTGGTGAGAAGCTGGAAGCAATCCCACTAAAATCAGGGACTAGACAAGGCTGCCCACTTTCTCCCTACCTATTCAACATAGTACTTGAAGTCCTAGCCAGAGCAATTCGACAACAAAAGGAGATCAAGGGGATACAAATTGGAAAAGATGAAGTCAAAATATCACTTTTTGCAGATGATATGTTAGTATTTATAAGTGACCCTAAAAATTCCACCAGAGAACTTCTAAACCTGATAAACAGCTTCGGTGAAGTATCTGGATATAAAATTAACTCAAACAAGTCAATGGCCTTTCTCTACACAGAGAATAAACAGGCTGAGAAAGAAATTAGGGAAACAACACCCTTCTCAATAGTCACAAATAACATAAAATACCTTGGCGTGACTCTAACCAAGGAAGTGAAAGATCTGTATGATAAGAACTTCAAGTCTCTGAAGAAAGAAATTATAGAAGATCTCAGAAGATGGAAAGATCTCCAATGCTCATGGATTGGCAGGATCAATATAGTAAAAATGGCTATCTTGACAAAAGCAATCTACAGATGCAATGCAATCCCCATCAAAATTCCAATTCAATTCTTCAACGAATTAGAAGGGGCAATCGGCAAATTCATCTGGAATAACAAAAAAACCTAGGGTAGCAAAAACTCTTCTCAAGGATAAAAGAACCTCTTTTGGAATCACCATGCCTGACCTAAAGCTTTATTGCAGAGCAAGTGTGATAGAAACTGCATGGTACTGGTACAGTGACAGACAAGTAGACCAATGGAATAGAATTGAAGACCCAGAAATGAACCAACACACCTATGGTCACTTGATCTTTGACAAGGGAGCTAGAACCATCAAGTGGAAGAAAGAAGCATTTTCTACAAACGGTGCTGGCACAGCTGGTTGTTAACATGTAGAATAATGCGAATCGATCCATTCCTATATCCTTGTACTAAGGTCAAATCTAAGTGGGTCAAGGAACTTCACATAAAACCAGAGACAGTGAAACTTATAGAAGAGAAAGTGTGGAAAAGTCTCGAAGATATGGGCACAGGGGAAAAATTCCTGAATAGAACAGCAATGGCTTGTGCTGTAAGATTGAGAATTGACAAATGGGACCTCATGAAACGGCAAAGGTTCTGCAAGGCAAAAGACACCGTCAATAAGACAAAAAGACCACCAACAGATTGGAAAAGGATCTTTACCTATCCTAAATCAGATAGAGGACTAATATCCAATATATATAAAGAACTCAAGAGGGTGGACTCTACAAAATCAAATAACCCCATTAAAAAATGGGGCTCAGAGCTAAACAAAGAATTCTCACCTGAGGAATACCCAGTGGCTGAGAAGCACCTGAAAAAATGCTCAGCATCCTTACTCATCAGAGAAATGCAAATCCAAACAACGCTGAGATTCCCTCTCACACCAGTCAGAATGGCTAAGATAAAAAATTCAGGTGACAGCAGATGCTGGCGTGGATGTGGAGAAAGAGGAACACTCCTCCATTGTTGGTGTGATTACTAGCTTGTACAACCACTCTGGAAATCAGTCTGGCATTTACTCAGAAAATTGGACATAGTACTACCAGAGGATCCCGTAATACCTCTCCTGGGCATATATCCAGAAGATTTCCCAACCGGTAAGAAGAATACATGCTCCACTATGTTCATAGCAGCCTTATTTATAATAGCCAGAATCTGGAAAAACACAGATGCCCCTCAACAGAGGAATGGATAGAAAAAATGTGGTACATTTACACAACGGTGTACTACTCAGCTATTAAAAAGAATGTATTTATGAAATTCCTAGGCAAATGGATTATCCTGTGTGAGGAGCTGCCCTCACATTCGCAGTTCCAAGATGGCGCTGACATCCGTTGCTCATAGTAAAATGTGCGCAGGCGTTAGGGTATCTTTACATTACCTGAGCCCTGCCTCTCTCGTGGCGTTAACTGACTGATAGTGGGCTGCCAATACCAGTGGTGCATGTCTCCAACCATTTTTCTCAGCCTATAAAAGGGAAGGGTTTTCTGCTCTCTGGGTCTCCTTTCCTGAAGCTGATCATCTATCTCTCGAGATGTATTAAAGCGGTACTGCAGAAGGATCCGAGTGGCCTGTGTGCGTTTTGCTGGCGAGATGGTAGCGTGGGTCATCTGGCGCCGGAATCCTGGGAATTAACATCACTGGCGTTGAGGAGAACCCCCGGAGACGGGGTGGATTCAGAACTGCAGGGAAAAGGTAAATTCGGAGAGATATATCTGATCGTGAACCTCTTATCCCTTTTGATTTCAGTCTTCACCCTAAGAAGAGGTGGTAGAAGCTCTAGTCTTGGTTGCTGTCCATCGACTTTGGTGCTGAAATTTGTTATCCATTGTGGCTGGTGCTAAAATTTTCTGTCCATTGAGGCTGGTGCTAAAATTTTCTGTCCATCGTGGCTGGTGCTGAAATTCTTATTTTGTCCATTGAGGCTCGTGTTGAAATTTGAGGTGTGGACAGTGGGACGTAGATAAGCAGCAGCACCGATGTATCTTGTAAGCCTCCCGTAGATAAGGGAGCAGAGCACCGTGTTTAACTTTCGGCTTTGCTTAATGAGTACCATAAGTCGGGCTTAGATGAGCCACAGGCACTCACTCTATCATGGGCTCTTCACAGTCAGTGATCACCGCATTACAGGCAGTGCTAAAGCAACGTGATCTGCAGGTCGCCTCCCGTACACTGCAGAATTTTGTTAAGGAGGTGGATCGCATTGCTCCCTGGTATGCCTGTTCGGGGTCTCTAACTGTAGCCTCATGGAATAAGCTAGGAAGAGACCTTGACCGTAAGCATGAAGAGGGAGACTTACGCCTAGGTTCCAAGGCAATTTGGAAGCTGATAAAAAACTGTCTAGAGGATGAAACCTGCCGACCCACCATTGTGGAAGGAGGACAGGGAACACTAGAAGAGGTTCAGGACAGTATGTCAGAAACTGAATGGAGAGAGAGAATAAGAGCTCAAAAAAAGACATGTCTAAGAAAAAAAGGACCTCCCCGGGATTCAGAAGGAAGGGGAGAGAGAAAGAAGGGCAGTGAAACAGCCCTCTACTAAGAAAAAGCCTTATACTAATCTTTATCCTATCCATGACTTGGAGGCCTTAGAGATTGATAGTTCAGGGTCCGAAGACCTAGACCCCAGTGAGGAGGCTGAATTAGAGGAGGAGGCAGCAAAATATAAAGAACAAAGATATAACCCTGACCGATGGTCGCAATCAGGAAGTGATAAAAAAGAGTAGCATATCAGCTACTGTGCCCACAGTGCCACCGCTTTATGAATTGCAGTATAGTGCTAACTCTTTTTTTCCTCAGGAAGAGTTAAAAAAGATACAGATGGCATTTCCAGTCTTTGATACTGGGGAGGTGGGGAGTATGCATGCCCCAGTGGACTATAAACAACTTAAAGAACTTGCTGAATCTGTCCGTAACTATGGGGTCAGTGCCAATTTTACTCTGGTTCAGGTCGAGAGATTCGCCAATATGGCCATGACCCCGTCAGATTGGCAAATGATAGAAAGGCTACACTCCCTAATATGGGACAATATATGGAATGGAAAAGGGGGAGTCGACGAGGCTCTGCCCTTAACACCGAGAGTGGCCGTCTCTATGGCACTCTTTACTCTTAATTTCTTGAATCTTGATGAACAAGGCTGCACAGCGGCTAATCGTCACTGTTCAGAACCAAACAGACCTAGAGAAATGATCAAATGGAAGGATGTCTTAACCGGAAAATGGAGAGGCCCGGATCCTATTTTAATAAGATCCAGGGGAGCTATTTGTGTTTTTCCACAGGAAGAAGACAATCCTCTTTGGGTTCCAGAACGCCTCACCCGAAGGATCTCCCCTTCAGAAGATATGGACAAAAGAGGGAACACTGAAACAACGATGGATACTGACCCTTCTACCAGAGATCCTGGTTCCTAGTATATCAGGGGAATTGTGTTGGGGTATTATGTCCATCTTTCCCCTGCCCATGACTGTCATGCACAGTGCACAAGTGAGCAGTTTAAGCTTATTTAAAGAAAAGAGAGGTTTTAGAATCTCTGCTATTATAGTTGGCTTGGTAGCAACAGCAGCAATAGCTGACTCTATCACTGCTTCGGCCCTTGCCTTGTCTGCTATGGTACAGACAACGCAAAACATCAATGACCTTTTGGCAAGAGTGACATCGGCCCTGGACAGGCAGGCCACAGCCAACTCCCAGATATAGGGAGGCCTCATGTTGGTAAACCAACGGATCGATCTGGTCCAAGAACAGGTGGATATCCTGTGGCAAAAGGCTCAGCTGAGTTGCGAACATAAGCTGCCTAGCCTTGGTATCACCTCAGTACAATTTGAGAATTTTACAAGAGCAACTAACCTGTCAAAGGCTTTGTCTCGTTATTTGTTACAGAATTGGACCATAGAATTTGAACAGACACTCCGGGAGTTGAGGATCGCTGTCTTACAAGTCAATTCG